>NC_061117.1:99049402-99076367 GCF_002878395.1 Capsicum annuum | reverse complement strand
ACCAAACCAAGTCTATGATACCATCTTTTTCATGACCTAAACCAGGGTCTGGCTATGACAGGTATCTCAAGTCCACAATGGACCGGAGACCACCCCCTGCACCTAGCCAAACAACATAATATACCCAACGTTGGATGAATTCCAAACATATAACAAGACACGTTTAAGGAAAAAAATATGTCTATAACTGATAACCAGTGACCGATCAACGTCACTCAAGTCCACAGTAATCCAATAAAGCATCTATGCGAAGGAAAATCAAAACCAGTCTTCGTCGGAATATCTCCTCGAATCTAACAGATGATAATGGCAATAATAAAGCTAATGATAATGTAAACCCTTAATTCTAATCAATGAAAGGAACTGATGAAATGTCTAAGTCTTCTGAAAATGGAAGCTCACTACTTCATCACAACAAACAGACGATCCAAGATGATCCACCTAACTCTATGCAGGAAAAGTAAAGGTATCTCTAGTACCTGCATCATGTGAGGATACATCGTCTAGAAATGGTTAGCAGTTGGAGTGCTAGCATTTAACTCAGGGATAGAGTATAAAATAATGTCATGAATGACAATTCAAAACCATACCTAAACCCAATAAACATAATCATATGCAATTTCATAACATATAATCATATATATATATATATATATCCTATCGGGGTAGGGAACAAGGCTTAGCATGAATCTTCAAAACTTTAGCCTGGATCCTGTAGCTCAATCATCATAACATAAGAAAGCATCCACGGGCCATATGGTCCAGCTCTCCCCCAGCTGGTAGGGCCCTAGTGAGTGTGGCCACACAAATCAGAGGGTATACATATGAACTATAGGGGACTCCAGAATATCAAGGTGACTTAAGAACCCAATCATATTGTATGATGTGGGGGACTCAAACCTCCCAATCATACGATAATAATAAGGTGGACTCAAACCACCCAATCATATAAATCCTTGCGTTGGCAGTCGCGGTTTCCAATATTGGTCTCTCGAGACCTGCACTTTCACAACTCAACTACACAAACCCCATTAAAGCCCAATTAAAATAATTATCACACATTTTCATTCATTGAACCACGATACAAATTTAGGCATACATTGTTGGTAATGTCATACCAACTACACTTGGGGAGCATTTATAGCCCTCTTGGTTCAATTATGCATTAGCTTAGTAAATCATACAACCCCATAAGGTTTAATTTCAAAACCATTATACTTCATTGACTTTTCACTTTGTGCAATAGTTCAAGAGTAGTTCAATATGCATACTTTCAAATTCAAAGACCAATTTCACAATATGGGGCTAGGTCATAACCACTTCAAAAGTAACAAGTTTGGACAAATCACAATCTTTTAATTTATTCACCATGACCATGCATCAAATTGATTTTAAAACCATCATTTAAGCATAACCGACAAAGATGAAACATCACTTAAACAATAGTTATTCAAAACCCTCAACCCATGTCTCAAAATCAAAATCAATGCCATTTGAACAACACTTTAAAACTTTTTCTTTTAATAAATTAGCAATTATGGAAGACTAACATGCCTAAAATACTTAAGATTATGGAGAGAATTCAACCCTTGAAGCTCTCCTTGACCCACTTCTTGAAAATCCTAAGTATGGATACTTAAGAGACTTGAGAGAGAAGAAAGAATGTTTAGAGTGTATTATCGATGAAAATAAGGCCCTAAGTATGTTTATAGGTCGTGGATTATAATTAGGATAAAAGGGAAATATCTAAAATACCCCTATTTAAAAGCTAAAAAATAATCATCAGTCATCACGGGTCTCATGATAACTCATCACGACTCGTTACAACTCGTATCCATGAGTCATTGCAAGACATTGTCACCTGACACACATACTGTTGATCTTACGACTCATATACCATGACTCGTAGTGAGACCTTATGACTTATAGGGTCCAATCATAGTCACAGAAGCCATTTGGGGTATATACTGGATATCCTACGATTTGCATCCATTGACACGTAACGAGTCCTTATGACTCGTAGTGAGACACTCATACTCAAAATAGAAATCAGCCCTAAGACCCGTCAAGACTCCTTACGACTCATATGGAGAGTCGTAGTCAGGACAGTGAGGATAAAATTTCAAAAATTTTCAAGGACCAAAAGATCGAGGTGTTACATTAAACCTCCATATTTTAGTGTGCTACGCTACTTAGTCACCGCGATAGGGGCGTGGCATGGAGGCGAGTTAAAATTGGCCAATTGTGGCCTACTATAAATAGGACACTCCAACTCATTTGTAATCATCTGAGATGACTTATGAGCGAGATAATACACTTGAGAAGGCTTTAATTAGGGTTTTTAATCCTTTACTGTAGCTGTCTTTTAGATTATTACATGGATTCAGTCATTATCATTCTTCGTAAGTCCATGAGTGTCTAAACACCCCTATCAGGGGTTAAGGCTAAGAACATGATTACTTTTATTATTAATTAAGTTGATTTATGTTGATTATCATTATTGGTTATTCATGTATCCTTTTTTTAATTATTATATGGATTTGCGAACCTTAGGATAAATGCACATTTCTATCGTGAGCCCAAAAGGAGGAATGGTAGAATGAAACGTGGGATATATGGGATGCAATCATTATCTTTCAATGAATTGAATTTATAATTTGCATTTAGGATAGGAATATGCCTAATCACCCTATTTGACTCATATATGGGAAGAAATACAAATGCATTTAGCTTAGTTCTTGTAACCCCGCTCAACGATGTAGTTGTAAGGCTAAGTTAGATAGTTGATTAAAGGTTTAGAAGACCGTAATCATGTTCATGTGCCATTTTTTTAAATTTCTAGCCAATATCCCAAAATGAGTCTAGAAGTCTTGGACCCAAACCAAAGATCTCCTTAGCCTAAAATTAACATTATGGAGTTGTTAGGACGGTTAGAATTGGCATAGTAAATAGTTTAACTAGAGTTTTCACCCGGTAGCCAATTGTTACCTATGAATACTTCAAAATAGGAAATTATCTCTAAAAACCAAACGAACTACCTGGTAATTGAACTGTCAGCTCCAAAAAGAGTCATAAACGACTTAAGGCAACCATAGAAAAGCTCTAAATGATGAAAACACATAAAAATATTGAAAAATCTCTAAATGGTGAAAACACATAAAAATATTGAAAATAACCTAGAAGGTCATTACACCACCCCACCTCATTGCCATCAACATACTATAATATTCAACTCCTTTTACTGGCTAATGATTGTGTCAGTGGATTTCATTTTGGCTATGTTGGGTTTTGTATTTCTACTTATCAGATCATTATACAAATTCAGATTTAATTTGAATACTACTTACTCTATCCACTTTTACTTGTTAACTATACGAAAATACTAGTTTCATATGGTACATACTAAATTTGGTCCCAAATTCAAGATAAAATAATAATACGTAATTTTATCGGATAAGTATTATTAGTGTCGCATTTTTTGACTATATTATTAATGTAGTATTATTGCAGGTTAATCATATCTTGTGATAAATTTGCATAATCATTAGTCATATAATTGAGTAATTTTTAAATTATTTGTGACAAAGTAATTAGTTTGATAGAAAATTAGTAGTATCAAAGAGAAGTATGTGATCCGATATTATATAAATTAACAGGATCACAACAACATATTCAATGAAATCCCACAAGTGGAATTTGGAAAGGGTAGAGTAACGCTCACCTTAATACTATCTCGTGGAGGTAGAAAGGGGCTTGTTTCATGAGGATTCTCGAGTTATCTCATAAAAAATGTGTTTTTCTTCTTTTTCTAACAACTCATTAATTTTAACATTTCACATAACATACTCACCATCACAAGGTGAGACAAAATTCTTTAAAAAAATTAAACTTTACCAGAAAAAAAAGTTAGTTACACAACACACCAATTATAAGAGTTGTGGAGCAAAAATGAAAATGAAAATATGCTAGTTGAAAAGTCAACAACAGCATCACCATGGTACGCGTAAGATACAAAATTGAAACTTTACGTGAATCCTTTGATGAAATCCATGAGGATAACGAAATTGAAGATCCTTTATTGTTTAGTATCTTTTTACTTTCTTATAATAGGGAGTTATATTGCCAAAGTAGGCAGCAGGTGAACATGTCTGCTTGGACAATTTGAGGGCATTTTATTAATTAAATTTGTTCTGGGGCATTGTTTTCTTGTTCTTATGGCTTGAATTTTTACTTAGAGACAATTTTGCCCTTATATTGGCCCATGTTTTTTCACTTCTGCCATTGAATATGATGGGCCACTAAATGATGTCATAGTGTTCTTTAGTATCAATTCCTTCATGGATTGTCCTTTGAGAAAATCACATAAATATACAATTTAAGAATCTAAAAATAATTTGTCCTAAAATATAATTTAGTTGAGAAATATTTATTTGATTTTATTTAACAAAGAAACTCGAGATTAAATAGGTATTTAATTATTATCAAATTTCTTTTAAATTTATTGAATTTCATAATAATTGAAAATAATTTGACCACAATTGTAATGTAATTGACAAATTAATTTCTAATTTGATTAAAATTTGAATAAATTGAGCAAAATTTTAATCAAAGACTATTTAATAAATAGTCTAAACACTCTCAAAAACACCAACTCATCAACAACCTAACAACCCAAACAACAACATCCTTACCCTATTTTTCCATTTTTACTTTCTGCCAAGCCCAACAACCATAACCCCTTACCCCTCTTATAAAACCAATAATGGCTAGAAACTCGTCAACTTTCCCTTTCTCAAATCGTGTATGCCGGTTTTTGGCAACATTATAATGGATACAACTTTTCTCATATGTTCTCTCTTTTTCCCATTATGTTTTGAGTACAAAGGCCATTAATGGCCGTTGTATCATAGTGGATTTTAAAAATTTATCAATGGAAATCAATTCAATTTCGGGTTTGAAATAGAAAATCCTAAACTTTCCTCCCTAAATTCCCCTATCAATAGAGGTTGAAGCAAGAGGGAAAGGGAGGGGATTCTTTAGGGAAAAATTGAGGATTCGGAAGGAGCATTTCTCTAATCCTACGTAATCAACGAATTCAAAGAAAAGTTCCTTTGAAACATTCAATCCCGACAAAAGTTAATCTGATGAAAATCTTTCAATTTAAGCTTGTTTGTCCCGATTAGCTACTCGGAGAAGGGTAAACACCTCTCTTCGTCTAGTTTTCTTGTGTTGTTGCCATTTTATTTATTAACGTGTAAATTTTTGTTAGTATAGTAATGGATGTTGGGACTATTTTCCGTAGAGGCTTAAAGGCCGTAGGATTCTTTCGTAAAAAAATGAAGTTGGAGTTTTGAGTGTGTGTTCTGTGGTATGAGATTTCCTAACTATAACGATGACTTATATGAGGAAGTAAGGTTTGTGCGTTGAATTATTTTGATATTTGAGTGCGTTGAGTGTATATTGTTGTGATTCGAACAATTACTCAGTTGGTATGCTCCTTTTCATTTATTTTCTATAACTTGAACTTTGCCTAGCCATAATAATCAACTCGCAGATTCAAATTATCATCTAATTCTCTTATTCAATTGATGTTTTTGCTTTAAAATTGAAATTTTCTTTAAAATTTGTATTTGATTCTCCGATGTCACCTGGAGTTTTAAAAAGAAAGTCGTTGAAATTCTTTAATGTTACTCTTCAGTTTCCTCTTTCAAAAGAATCAATTCTCTTATTTCTTTTATTTTATGACTTGATTTTCTTAGCTCTTGGTTACTATCACTAAACCAAAGTTGTTGAAAGATGGTGGTTCCCTAATTTGGAGTTATTTTTAGGACTTAGGTACTATGTTAGGATCTAACAGTTGAAAGATGGTTGTTCCCTAATTTGGAGTTATTTTTAGGACTTAGGTACTATGTTAGGATCTAACAGAGTGTTGTTAATTTTTTTAAATTTTCATGAAGTTATGTATTTTCACATGAAATTTTGGCTGCCTTCTTTTTAAGATTCTATTTTAAGCATTTACATTCTATGGTCCCTTAGTATATTATTAAGAAAATTTCCCTTATTTTCCTAACACTGTTTCATGGTACCATATTGAGAGACCAAGTTGCGGTCAAGAATCAATATGAAATCCCCTTATCTTCCCCTTTCTGTATTTTATTTCACCGCACAATATACTTGTATCTCCTTGAATGAATATGCCTTCAAATCTTTTCGGTTGCACACTAATCCGTTGCTTTTTTTTTTCAATACATGTGAATTCATCAGAGAGCCATTGGACTTTAGGCCCCTGCATTTCTCCGGGACCAAGTCCCAAAAGTCCCAAGAGGAGAGCAAGGAAAAATGAGGCTAGTATACACTAGTATATGTCTGATATACGAGATCTACAAGTCATAGGTGGCCGGTATACACTAGTGTATGATGCATAATGATGCTGGAAGCCTGCACATGAATTTTATACGCTGATATATAACAAATATACATAAAAGCACAAAGAAAAACTGTGATATACAGCTGATACACATGGATAATTATGGACCAAAGTCCATAATTTAAAGCCAAAAAACTGGGCAGATTTATTGATGGGCCAATTAAGGGCCTAACTTCAATTTTTGTATTCATTTATGTAACTTATCTTTGTTTATTTGTACTAACTAATTGTAAATCATTAATCTAGGTAAATTCCCTAAGATGTTGTCATTTTATTTTATATTAGTTTTCTTTTACTTAATTCATGGTTTTCACCTATTTTATATTGTCTAAGATGGATTAAATTGATTCTTTCGATTTTCTCCTTAAATTAAGTCTTCTAAAAATGAGTATTTTATTGTAAGATGACATTTATTTCGTTCATATGATTAATCATTTATTTGGATTAAAGTAATTTTCTCCAAACCTAAGAAACTAATCTCTAAATCTAAGAAAATAATTTGTTTTGAAAAGAAACTTCTCAAAAATTAGCGAAGCATTTTCAATTTAATACTCTTTTTTTTCAAAGGTACTATCTATAACATAATCGACTTTTTCTATAATAATTTGTAATAAGAAAGTAATTTCATATTCTTCTTCTTTTTTTACAAAAGCAAAATTCATCTTCCTCTTAAGTTTGAAAAATTGCAATTTAGTTTAATTCGAGCAGAATATTTTCTCATCTAAATGAATAAATGTTATTTTAAATACGTAATAAATAATTTTAGTATTTTTTTATGAAATCAACCTTTTACAAAGTTAGTCATTTTTTAAGTTAGTCAAAAAATATTTGGTAAACCATTTTTAAACGAACACTCCTAAGTACCTTAAAAATCTTCTTAGAACGTTAATTAAACCCTTACCCAGTTTCTCTAGTTTTAAAGGTTTATTGTTGTTTTTGAACCTTCGAAACTTTTTTAATTTTTATTGATTCTTCTATAAAAATCAAGTGGCGACTCTGTGAATTTCTGAAAAATTATTTTGAAATTTTCTCAAATCTTTTAAAATAATTTTAAAGAGGTCAAAACCATTTTCTTGCTATAAGAAATTCGAAAAGGATAAAATAGAAATGGAAACTCTGTTGAGGATTTAGCTAGGTTCTAACCAAATATTTGAAGTAACTTGTTTGAATAATTATTCAGGTTTGTAATACTTGAACTGTTTGTTTGCTTATGTGTTTAAATTTTTGTAAAATTTAAACTATTGCATTTCATGCCATATTCCATATCTGAATATATAAACTGTTTTGGAGTTTTGTGGATGTACCTACCCCTATTTATCAATTCCAAATGAAGTACTAGAAATACGACAGTTTATTGGCATGTTAGGCAATCGATAACTGTTCGTATTTTCAAACCTGAGTTGTCCACTCGGGAACCTGGTCAAAGCCCAGTCTAAATACCTAGGATAGAGCAAAACCAAAATTCTTTTTAGGTGTGAGCCTAGGATGGCCCAATACCTGAGGGGGTATTGGGCCCATATGAAGAACCTGCCTTACGTCTATTCACCACGCATCAATAACAAACGATCATTTTTTTATGTGTTTTAATTGAATGATGTAATGTCTAATTGTATGGACGATTGTCCCTTGGGATATATTTGGGGGCAAAGAAATGTCTTACAAACGGCATATATATCCTTCAAATGTTAGGCTTACCTTTGGCTTAAAAGGTCCCATACATGCTAGGACGCATAATAACTGTTTATGAGCTAAAGTGTTTTACTATTTTTCTTTGTCAATATTTGCTTGATCTATGTGTTTAAATAACATATCTTTGGCTTTAAAAAAGACTAGTTCATTATTTGATTTCAAAATCTTAAAGCGTTAATTGGTATATAAGACTCAAAATTTAAACCCTTCCAAAATACCCTTAAAAGTCCATCAATTATATTCCTTCCAATTTACTCCGTGTTTTATTCAAAATTTCATTAGGTCATTGTCCACTTCACATTGATCACGCTGCTCTTGTAATTCATTTCTCTCACACCCAATTATAATTAGAGCTAACCAAATGTTCTATTGATGGAAAGACTATGTTATCTTCAAAAGAGCTTTTCGAATAAACCTTTTAGAATATTTATTTGTAAACACCGATTTCTCCAAATCACTTTATTCATTATAATTCAAAATTCATCAAATGGTTAAAATTCTGATTATTCAATCACTTTTTTCAAAGCATCCTATTCTTTGAATTCTGGACAAGTCTATTTCAAACCAAATATATGTCATTTATTTTGTATATTATTTTGGTTGATTATTATGATCACAAACTGACATATTTACCTTGAGTGTTTTTCTTTTCTTTTAGTAAGGATGATTTGTATTAGTATTCAAACTTTCAAGCTTGACAAAGACAAAAAATAATCACTGGCAGAACATCAATATTTCACATGGTCTAAGGTCAAGAAAGAATCTGCGGATTCGTCAGTTCTTTCTTGGGATAATAGAAAGACTTATTCAACTATGGATCCTAGTCTAATCAGCACAAATACTACATCCGAGTCAGTTCCCACCTTCTTTATGGTAATGGACCCGAGTGCCTCGATAAGAAGAGAAATAACCCCAGAGCTCATTACAGGTTTGGAGAAATAAATTTTTAAGCTAAGGCTCATGGTAATGCAAAGTAGAATGCCTGATCAGACTCCTCCAAACGTGACTTTGTCCCTGATGATCGACAAAAAGGTCTTATGTTGTAAACATCGAAAGGAATTGATTTGGATGGTTACTTTACCACCTCTCAAAATGTTCATGCCTCTCAGAATGCTCCTTTTTTGTATGCATTTTCTCCTCCAAAGGTTCATAATATATCCTTGTCATACCATGCTTCGCCAGTGTATACCTATGCTACCGCCCCACCAGTAACACAAACTCAAGGGTTATACCGCTTAGATACTTATTATTATGTTAAAATAGAGAATGATCCAAGAATATTCACTGATGAGACGATGAACAGAAAGCTCAAGGTCTTGGAAGATGCAATGAGAAGTCTTCAGGGAATTGGAAGTAATCAAAGTGTGAAGTATGAAGAGTTGTATCCATTTTCCAAGATTGAGTTACCTCCTGGTTACAAGATCCTTAAATTTGAAAAGTTTGATGGGTCCTGGAATCCTTTCTTTAGTTTGAAAACTTAGTATGAAAAGTTGATTGGTGTGGAAAAAAATGAAGGAATACGGGTCAAGCAATTTAGTCAAAGTTTGAGTGAAAAGGCTCTAGAAGTGGTGCACCTAGGATGACCTGGCAAATTCCTTTGTGGATCACTACAAGTTTCATGTCAATATCATTCCTGACAGGATCTCTATCACAAATCTAAGGTAGAAATCAACTGAGAATTTTTATGAATATGCCATACGCTGGAGAGAAGAAGTGACCAGGGTACATCCTCCTATAGAAGAAGGTGAAATAATCAGATACTTCATCCATACGCTAAATCCAGAATATTTTGATCGCATGGTTACAATGGTTGGAAAAACATTTATTGAAATTGTCAAGACCGGAGAAATGATTGAGGATGGCCTCAAGATAGGAAGAATAATAAATTTGATAGAACTGCAATCTACTCATAAGGGCTTCCAGACTAGTTCTTTCAGAAATGGAAAGAAAAAAGAGAAGGAAGTAATGGGAGTGCCGATACAAGAAAGTTCTTCCAACTACAAGCAACCTCTTTGATACCAACTAAATAATAGACATGCTCACTATCCGGCCTTCAATGCACAAGTGACATATCATGCTCAATCTCCGCTACAAAACTATCAACATAATGCTCTTCGTGCCAATCATGAAAGAAAGACTCCCAGAATTTTCATGCCGTTGCAAGAATCTCTTACTCCGCTTTTTGAGAGGCTGAAAGAGGCAAAACTACTTCATCTAGTGGAAGCAAAGCTTGTGAACTCTTCTGCTAATTGGTATGATCCAAGCAAGCGATGTGTTTACTATTCTGGAGTTATTGTACATGATACAGAGAAATGTATCACTCTTAAGCACAAAATTCAGGATTTGATTGACAACAAGGTGATAAGGCATGAAGAAGCTCCAGCTAATGTTAACAATAATTTATTGACCAATCACAAGAAGTAGTCATTGGAACCATCAATCAGAAGAGGCATGAATTTCCCTCAAAAGGCGCACTTTTGGCATTCTTCTATCCTATTTTTGGAAGTTGTTATTTTATTTTCTTGTAATCGCCCTTTCTCATTTTATTTCCTTTTAATTGAATTCTATCACTTTGTTTCCTTTTAATCACACTTTATTGTTTGATTTCCTTGTAATTGCATCCCTTTAGTTGTAATGAACTACGTTCAACCTGATTTTCTTCATGGAATACATAGGTGGTTTTGTATTGTCTTCGGTCACGCTAACAAAAAATATCAAATATCCCTTTTATATGTATGAACTACGTTTGTTCTGAATTCCCAAGAATGGGATATGTAGGTAGCCTATGTTGGCTTCAGTCAACCCCTTAGAAAATTTATTTTTTATTGTATTTACGAACTATGTTTGACCTGAATTCCCTAAAAAGGGATATGTAGAGGGCCTATGTCATCTTCAATCAACCCCTTAGAAGATTTGTCTTTCAGTTTTATGTTGGAACTATATTTACTACATAAATAAGATGCTTAGGTGCCACGCTAGCTCATTCATATTTCCTATAAGATTTTCATAGAAACTATGACAATTTTTGAGAAAATCTTAGAGGATCCTTTTCCAAGTTAAATAAAGACGACACTGAAGCATGTAACTAGGGTAGAAATTTTTGAGAAGGTCTAAAAAACTTCACAAAACTTGACATTGGCTATAAGGTTGAAAATCAGACGTTGCTGAGATCAGGGTAGAATTTTTGAAGTTCCCTATGCTTAAAGTACTCGATGTTAGAAACAACTCAAGTATTTTGTATCTTGACTGGAGAAGAATTTTTGAGAAGGTCTTAAAAATTCCACGTTAAGCAAATGTCACAATATATAAGAAAGTTCGAGAGTTATATGTTATAGACCGGGGCAGAATATTTGAGGAGGATCCTCAAAAATCCCATAAAAGCTGTACTTCAAGATAAAAAAAGTTTGCAAATCAATGATCAACAAGGTGCACCAGGAGAGCAAGATAATACCAACACAACCAGTCTCTTAAAACTAAGAATTTTTCTTTGGATGCAGGAATAGTGAAGTCACAAAGTTGACAATATTAAGCATGACAAAGGGCATTATCAGACCCATTGTGGCATTGCCACAGTAAATCAAATAACTTCTTTCCCTTATTTTTCTGTTGATTTATATTTCTATTAATTCGTTATGATTTCTAACACTTTCTCTGATTTTATAGGGAAATGATCGAGTATAACGACAAAGATATGGAGATATTATTCGAACCACTATCTATAAGTCATAATGAGTCAAACAACTTCATCTTTATCTTTAAACTTTATCTTTTGTTACCCTCCTGACTTAGTTATAATAAATTATTGTGTTATTAATAAGTGTTGTTTAAGTTATACATGGGGAGTTATGCCTTCAACATAACTCCTGATATGGGGGATGCAATAGATAAAAATCCTTCAACAAACCGATGGTAATAGCCAGCTAAACCCAGGAAACTCCTGATATCTGATGGAGAGATAAATCTAGGCCAGTTTCTCACCACTTTAGTCTTTTGAGGATCAACTGTAATGCCATCACTGGAAATAATATGACCAAGGAATACTACCGACCTTAGTCAAAATTCATACTTACTGAATTTGGTGAATAATTGATGAGTTCTGAGAGTCTGGAGTACAATTTTGAGGTGGTCTGCATGATTATTTTTGCTACAGAAAAGACAAGAATGTCATTGATGAAGACTATTATGAACATGTCTAAGTACTGCTTGAATGCATGGATCATTAAGTCTATGAAAGTTATTGGGGCATTAGTCAAACCAAAGGACATGACTAAAAAATTAAAGTGCCCATATAGGGTTCAGAAAGATGTTTTCGAAATATCATATTCTCTGATCTTGAGTTGATGATAGCCTGATCTGAGGTCTATCTTAGAAAAGTAACTAGCACCCTAAAGTTGGTCAAACAATTTATTGATTCTAGGAAGTAGGTATTTATTATTGACTAACTTTGTTCAAGTGATGGTAGTCTATACATATTCTGAGAGAACCGTCTTTCTTACACATGAATAGAACTGGTGCGCTTTACGAGGAAATACTGGGACTGATGAATCCCTTATCTAGATGATCCTTTAACTCTTTGAGTTTTGCTGAGGTAATTCTATATGGCGAAATAGATATGGGCTGAGTATTTGGAAGAAGAAACTCTAGGAAGATCTTTGGCAAATACATCTGAGATTTTATTTACTATCGGAACTGACTCAATACTGGGAGTTTCTGCATTAGAGTCCTTTACTTGCACAAGATGATAGATACACCCCTTGGATATCATTTTTCTCGCTCTTAGGTATGAAATCAACTGACCCTTAAGTGCTGTAGTACTACCCCTCCATTCAAGGATTGGTTCATTTAGAAAATAAAAAATGAACAATTTTTCTTCTACAATCAACCGAGGCATAGAATGAATGGAGCCAATCCATGTCGACAATGACATTAAAATCTGTCATCTCTAATTCTACTAAGTTTGCTGAAGTGACTTTCTGAGATATCTTAATCGGACAGTTCCAGTATACGAGTCGAGCTATGATAGATTGACCCACTGGGGTAGAGACTGAGAATGGTTCTTTTAAGACTTCTAGTTTGACTAAAAATTGACTTCTATGTAAGGAGTTACAAAAGATAGAAAAGCTCTCAGATCTAATAAGGCATAAATATGTAAATAGAATATCTATAACGTACCAGTGACCATGTCAGGAGAACTTTTTTGATCTTTTCTGGACTGAAGTGTATAAAGCCTGTTTGGGTATTGTCCACTGGTGGAACTGGAAGCAGCACCTTGCTGATTCGAGCGATCGAACTGGGCTGAAGGACGATTATACTAACCTTGAGAACCTGATTGACAACAATCCCTGACTCTGTGTCTTAGCTTGCCATACCCAAAACAAATATCATTGCCAGCTCTGCAGACACCCTAGTGGTTTCTACCACATTGCTGACACAGAGGATTTATTCGAGCACTTCTGATACTACCTTGAGATTTAGAGCCTGGCGCCCTATCTTTATTACCATATTTGAACTTAGGTACTGGAGCACTAGTTGAGAACGGAGATGGAACTAAAGACTTTGGGCAAAACTGGGAACGGTTATCGCCCTGTGACTTAGGCTGATTAAAATTAAAGCAACCTGTTCTAGCTCTTTTGTTCTGCCTCTCTCTCTCTTATCTTAGCCTCTTCTATCTTCTAAGAATGGACCATGATCCTGGATATGTCCATCTCTTTAATCAACATCACTGTTTTGCACTCCTTAACCACACTATCTGACACCCCAAATATGAACTTGCTCATTCTGGACCTATTATCTTCTACTACATATGAAGCATACCTGGCTAACTGAGTAAACTTGTAGGAATACTCTTTCACACTCATACTACCTTACCTGAGGTTGAAGAACTCTAACACCTTGGTTTCTCTTAGCTCTAAGGGAAAGAATTTATCTAGGAAGGCAGTAGCAAACTCTTTCCACTCTAAGGGCTCTGCATCTGTGCCCCTGTCTACCTTCCACTGCTTAAACCACATATGAGCTACATATTGTAGCTAATAGGTGGATAACTCAGCACTCTCACTGGAAGTCACTCCCATGATATCTGTGACTTTCTAAACCAGATCGAAGAACTATTATGGATCCTCTTTTGACTTAGATCCTAAGAATAGGGGAGGATTCATTCGGGTGAAGTCCCAAATCCTGGCTACAGTAGTATTGGCCACTGGGTTGGCTAGAGTAGCAGCTGACCAGTTATTCTAAGATGCTACTGAATTACCTGGAGTCGTGAATGCAGATCTGA
This sequence comes from Capsicum annuum, assembly GCF_002878395.1. Classification (NCBI taxonomy): domain Eukaryota; kingdom Viridiplantae; phylum Streptophyta; class Magnoliopsida; order Solanales; family Solanaceae; genus Capsicum; species Capsicum annuum. The sequence goes on along the minus strand of NC_061117.1, from coordinate 99,061,977 downwards.
ATTCTGCATGAGAGATATGCTCGTCCAAGGGACCTGCGTGAACGGGCTGAGGTGCTGACTAATTCCCGATTCTTCTTTCATTAGTTTTTTTGGAAGGCATGTTCTGTAAATTAAAGGAAGAAATGGATTATACTGAGAGTTTAACTGGAACTCATGCTCACTCGCACAACATGAATACTGAACGAAGGGAAACTTTTTCTAAAATATCTCATAGCCTCCTGTCCATAAGTATGGCGTGCTACACACCCATGGACAAGACTCTACTAGATGTAGTTTTCAGACTTCCTAAGATACTATTGAACCTTAGGCTCTGATACTAAGTTTGTAATGTCCCAAGTCTATACCTTGGATGCTACACGGTGTTTATGACCCTGAAGGACCACAAGCTAACCCATGAATGATATCTGCTATGAGCATTGAAATATGATACTGCAATAAATGCAGAATAATAGGCTGAAATGCCATAAGGTTCAAAATCTGTAAATACTGATAAAGTATATCAACTGAAATAACAATTTGTAAAACTGAATACTGTCTGAACTCTAGTATGAAAAGCCTCTAATCTGAAACTATCTAAAAGTAGAGTTGATGGGACAATCCCCCAACTAACTCCATCTATTGAAATACTAATTCTACTATGATAATGAAATTAATGAATATCCTTGATAGATAAAGACTCACTACTAAATCTACTGCTGGTTGAATCTGAATCTATCTATACGCGATCAGGAAACTGAGCATCTGTACCTATGATATAAGACATCATAACACAAAGAAAGAATAAGTGTCAGTATATGGAATGTACTAGTATACTAGATGAGGTAAGGCTGAATTCAAGGGTTCATATGCATGTACAATAACTTACTAAATAATATAAAGAAATTGAATATAAGAGTACGTGGATAATTTGAACTACTGTAAATACTGAGCATGCAATACTGTGCATATATATATATATATACTGTAACTAAGCTTTTCTAAAGCTAAGTACTGAGTTCTGATATAGAGCAACTGATAACTTAAGATTTCTGATGACTGAGTTACTAATACAGATTGACTATATTTGACAGTCCTGATTTTGTAGAACTAAATTGAGTTCTATTCTGAAGACTAAAACTGAAACTGTGGGAGGTAATCATCTAATCGATATGCCATAAATAAGATAAGATAATTGAGTTGCGGTCCAATCTGTAACCCCAATTAGAAGGGTGTCAGTACCGTGCCATGGGTAAGATAAGCTGAGAGTTACCCTCATCTGGCAGGTACTCTAACAACCTCATCTAGTAGGTTAAAACAACTCATCAATCCTCAACTGGTAGGTTGATTTCTCAATCTGCGCTGGCTATGTAGTTCTGGAATGCCAGGATTGCTTCTAAGGGTCACACCTTCTACTGGAAGGTGAGCCCCCATCCTTGAGTTCACTCGGTGGTGAATCCTACTCCCAACTAAAATACACAAAATTGAGTATTCTGAATTGGACTAGATCGAGATTGAATTTACTGAGTTTTCCTAAATTTTGTAACTGACTGAGTTTTACTATTTTAACCCTGGATGAAACATTTAATTTTCATTAAATTTTTCCAAATTGGGACCCTGGCGCAACGTGCCATGATTGCATCGGGCCACTAGAAATACATAATTTGGAACTGAGGGCTTGGCACGATGCGGTGGAATCGCGGTGCCCCTTTGATTTTGAAATTTGGACTCATTGCAACGCGGTGGGATCGTGTTGGAACACTTGAAATTAACAAATGTGAAAATAAGCTTTGGCGTGATGCGTCGGTATCGCGATACCTCACTGGAAATTGACAATTGCCATTTGGACACACTCCACGATGCGCTACTGGCCTGAATGACGGTATTTAACAGCTGAAACTTAGAATGGCCATAACTTCTTACCCGATTATTGAATTTAGACAAATTTTATATCATTGGAAAGGTAATTGAATTTCCTATGCAATGGTAGGCGCTAAACTAAAAAAATATTAGGTATTTAAATTTTTTTATATTAGATAACTCATAGACTGAGAGTTAATTTAGGCTAGGGAAATATGGGGTATTACAACGGTGTGGGCTACCATTTGGGAAATTTTTTGATTACAGGTTACATGCCCATAGTTTGTATTTATATACTTTATTTTCTATTTTGCTCAGTCATCCTATGGTACCTAATGAGTACAAGCAGACTGTACTCATCCCTTCCGTGCCCTTTCAATATAGATCTAGGTACGAGTGCACCATGCGATAACTGATCTCGGGCTATGCTTGGAGTATTTTTTCAGGTAGCGGTCGATCTATACTTGCAGAATTGATCCCCTACGCCTTCTTATCTAGTATATGTCTTGTTTCGTATTCAAAGATAGATTTATGTTTCACTTGGACTAATAGTTGTATATTTTGACTTTTGAGATATACTTAGTTGGTTATTACACTGTGACACCAATTTTGGTGTGATTTATTGTATCATTATTATGTATTTTTCCATTATTATTGTATATGTGTGGTTCAACTTCTTTCTAGAAGCCTTACCTTTGGTTTTAGTGTTATTTTTCCGTTTTATGTTAGTTTGAGCAATTGGTTAGCTTGTCAAGGTTTGCCGCGATAAGTGCCATCAATAACCCATAGTTTTTGGGTCATGACACACCAGGCTTTCTTTGATGCCCAGGTAGGCTAGGTTTACCATTCTCATGGATTGAGCTAACTTGTAGCATATTTATAATGATGTTATAGGTATGGGTAGGAAATTAGGTCTTGGAGGATTAGTTAGTATGATTTGGATCTTTTAGTCTTTTAAGGAACAATAATTAGGTATCATTGACTTATTTTCTCATGCTTAGGGAAGAATTTCTATCTTAGGACTTAATGTGGTTTAAAATCTAGTAGTAAAATTAGATGCTTTAGCCTAGTCCGGATAAAATTTGGCAAGAATGAATTTTTAGGGATTAGAAGTGGGACCTCTAACCAAGCTTAGGTCCAGACTACCATTAGCTCCCTATAATTATATAGATTTTTTTAAATCCTTTAAATGTATATTTTTGATTTTGAAGAGGTTAGATTCATGGTGTTTATACAAGATTGGTGCTTGAGAGTTGATCGTAGTTTCGGTTTAAGTCCGACGATTTATGATCTTAAAACCACTTTGATTCTAATATTATTTATGATATAAGTTTTGGTTTAAGTCCAACATTTGATTATATGAGTTCTGCTTCAAGTCCGGCATTTGATTATATGAGTTTTGTTTAAGTCCGATGTTGAGGGGTTGCTTATGACAATTATGGAATTGGTTTTAATCTGACGTTTATGGTACAAATGGATTCTAGATTATGGCATGAGATATGATTAATTGTTGTAATTACACTTATGTATTATCCTTGGATTGCATCAATTAGAACTTATGAGGGCTCGTGCTGGGTTATTTACTTTCCCGCACTTACTGGCTTATTGGAGCCAGTCTTGTAGGACTAGTTATACTTTCTTTCAAACTATATCTGTTTCAGTTACTTATTTACAGTATTTGGAGCATTATTCCAAGTTTCCCTTTTAACATTGAGTTAGCTTATTCATCTTGCATATTTATTATACTTATATTAAGATTTAGCTCAGTCAGCCGATGATACCTACTAAGTACACGTGGCTTTGGTACTCAAACTACACTTCTGTATCTTTTTGGTACAGATTCGAGTACTAGTGGCCATCGTTGATGCTGTAATGACATGACCCGCCCTGGGGCCTTGTCATGATGGGGATCCCAAGTCTGACCAGGATCGGAGACCTCCCCCGTTACCCAACCCAACATCTAGCCGCCTTCCCTGAGTTGGCTGAATTTTGAGCATGTAACAAGATAGTGTAACAGCTCACATAAAGACTTTGGAATAAGACCACAACCATGACTGACCCAACTGAGTCCAACCATCCCATACTTATAATCCAACAATACCTAACCATACCAAAGCAAGGGCCATAACTAGGCCATAACCAAGGATGCTCCAAAACAAAATATAATTAATCCCAAAATGAAATAGGATGGAACAGTGAGAAATTATGTCCGATGATGCAAGCATTCCAGCTTATTCCAATGCCAAGGCTGACACCAATACCTATCCCGCCCATTCTAACCTATAAAATCCTCTAACCAAAAGAGTAATAAAATCTGATTAGGATATGCTCCCAACCATAGAAAAAACCATTATCCAAAATAAAATCAAAGTGACTAGAAATATCCATAACATGAAATAGAGTTTTTTGAAAGGATGAAAGCTCATCACTTCAGTCCAAATGGTGGTCCCCGAGTCAATCACTATGTAAGAAGAGTATAACGGCCGGTTCCTGCATAGCGTGGGTACACAACCGCCAATAAATGGGGTTAGCGAGTGACCGCTAGCATGATCTCTGGGTAAGGATAAGATAATGCCATTTATAAAACCAAGTAAAACCATCCATATACACATAACCATAAATAGATACATATATACACACATAAACACACACGCACACACATCTATATATATATATAACTATTCCGGGAAAAGTGACCAGGTTTAGCATGCCTTTAAAAGCTTTACCTGGGCTGTATAGTTTTGTCATCCTAAACTACCTACGGGCTATGTGGGTTCAAATCCCCCGGCAGAAAGGGCCCTAGTGCGTGTAGCCGCACGACCAGGGAAGAAAATCTTGGGATGACTAGTACATCCCCCAAATATAGTGTGACATCATGTAGACGTCACCAAGACCAACTTCATATCAGCAAATATGAGTTTCCAGTTTTGGTCCCCTCGGGACCTCCACCTTCCATGGCTTTGCTACACATCCTCCCATTATTCACCAATTAAAACCAATCACTAAATAACCAAACCATTATCCATTTATTAATCAAGGCCATTAATATTGGTATTGTTATACCAATCCTTACTTGCAAGTATTATCCATAGCCAACCATATATAGATTTAAAGGGACTTTCAAGTGCCCTTCCATTTACAATATTAAACCACTGGGGGGGATTCCATGTACCCCGCAAGAATAACCATTAGCCATACCATTCCAAGCCATTTAAACCATGCATAATTCCTTTACCAACTTTTAAAACAAGAAAGAGTTCCATTGAAAGTAGTAAATGCAATGAGCATATCCTTATAAGCATTTTGTCAAACACATTGGGGGCATATTATGACCAAAACCATTTCCAATTACCATTGAACCATTCCCATGCAATCCAATTATACAAAACCACCATTAATACATATAAAAGCATCATTAAACCCATGTGAAACCGTAACCAACCATTTAATATCAAAACCCCCAAATTATATTGGAAAACCAAAATCATACAATAAATGAAATCATGAAAAAATTCATACAAACCATGCCTTTTGTTAGAATTAACAATGAGGGAAGAGAACATGCCTTAAACCAAGATGTTGACAGAAAGAAATCACCAAGACAAGTTCTAAATTGTTCTTTTAGTTGAAAACCTAGCTTCCCTTGCCCAAAAGCTTTTGAGAGAATTATGGAGTATTTTAGAAAAGTTTCTAAGTATTAATAAATGAAATAATAGGGTAAATAACCTCCCCAGTAGGTTAGAAGTCAGGGGACCTTTTAGAATAAGTAGGGAAATGTCCAGAATACCCCCGCTTAAGTTGCACCAAAATCCCGTCAAAGGGGTTCGACTGACCCACACAAGTAGTACCCTCCAATACGATTAGTATCCTACACTCGTATCCTGGAATCAACCCTTGGATCCAATACTGTCCAACATATGACTCATCCAACCAAGTTGTATTGACAACATACGATCTGTACCCTTCATCCATACCCCTGGCAGATTTAAGACCAAGTAAGATTTAGGCACTGCAGACCTTATGAGTCTATGGTACGACTCGTACCCTAGATTACGGCTTATAGTTAGCCACTCGTACTCAGATCCAACCCAAGTAACCAAGTCTAATATTAAGTTAAGGAACCAAATGACTCATAACCACCAATACGACTCGTACCCCTAAGTCGTATCCATTCTAGTAACCAAATTCCATCCCACCAACCAACATTGGTCAGTATACGATGGGACTGTACCATCTGTACCCCAACATACGGCTCGTACCCTCGAGTCGTATTGGGTCCGGAGACCAGAATTCTAAGAACTTTTCTAAAGGTCTAAACTAGGGTGCTGTAGTTTTCCTTACTAGGAACATTCGTCCCTGAATAATAAACAAGGTAGGGGTAATCATACACATAATTCATTTTCATTATCAAATGTATTCCCAATCTCTAATAAAGTTTGAAAACAAAGAGGAAAATATATAAATATTTCCATTAACAAACTCAAAAAAAAAGATGTGTTGAAGACACATACCTTCCGTATGAATCCCAGGAGCAAAGAACTAGTGCGGATATTTGGACTTTATGTCCTTCTCCGCTTCCTATGTAGCTTCTTCCACCTTATGGTTCCGCTAAAGAACCTTAATCTAAGCCACATCCTTGGTTCACAACCGATGAACTTGGCTATCCAAGATCTCAATTAGGACTTTGTCATAAGACAGAGAATCTGTGAGACCCGATCCTTCCATAGGAATAGTCGAAGAAGGATCACCAATGCACTTCCTCATCATGGAAACATGAAAGACTGGATTAACCAAGAAAAAGCTAGAAGGAAACTCTAGCTCATAAGCCACATTAACAACTCTCCGCAAAATCTCATAAGGACCCATATACCGGGGATTGCGCTTCACCTTCTTGCCAAACTGCATTACTCCCTTCATGGGAGATACCTTATGGCAAACCTTATCTCCAGCCTTAAATTCCAAGTATTTATGCCTAACATCCACATAGGACTTTTGGCAACTTTGGACAACCTTAAGCCTATCCCAAATCACCTTTACCTTCTCCATAGCCTGGTAAACCAAATTGGGACCAAATATGTCTACCCTACCAAGCTCAAACCAACCAATAAGAGATCTACACCTCCTACCATACAATGCCTCAAAAGTGGACATACCAATACTAGAATGATAGCTATTGTTGTAAAAAAACTCCACCAAAGGTAGATGCTCAACCTAATTGCCACCATAATTAATCACATAGGACCGAAACATATCCTCTATATCTAAATAGTTCTCTCCGCTTTCCCATCCTCAATGGATGAAAAGTAGTACTTAGACTCACCTTGGTCCCAAACCCTCTCTAAAAAGACTGTCAGAAGCGAGATATAAACTACGTGCTATGATAAAAAATAATTAAAACAAGCATCCCATACAGCTTCACAATCTCCTGATGATACAACTTAGCATAATCCTTCACCAATAAGGTAGTCCACACTGGTAAAAAGTATGCAGACTTAGTCATCTTTTCCATGATGAACCAAATTGAATCATATTGATTTCAAGACTAAGGAATATCAACAATGAAGTCCATACTGATCACTTACCAATTTCATTTGGGCAAATCAATATCTTGATACATCCTTCCTGGCTTCATGTACTTAACCTTAGCCTGTTGACACACCATGCACTAGGCCATAAAATAAACCATATCCCTCTTCATGCCAGTCCACCAATAGATCTTCTTGATATCATGATACATCTTAGTCAAGTTGGGATGAACAACATAGCACGACTCATGTGCCTTAGATAAAATTCCTTGTCGCAGCCCATAAAAATTAGAAACACATAACCTCCCTTGGTACTGTAAAGTACCATTGCCACTAATCTTAAACACCACTAACTTTTGCCCATAAATGTCACTCTTAATTTTCATCAAGAGAGGATCTAGCACTTACTTCTCCTTAATCTCCCCACCAAGAGACCATCGAACCATTTGTCGCACCATCACACCACGATCTTTGGAGTCCAACAGGTGAACTCCAAGATTAGCCAAATGGTGAATATCCTTCACCAATTCCCGCTTTACTTCCTCCACATAAGCCAAACTCTCTATGGATAACCTACTAAGAGCATGAGCAACCACATTAGCCTTACCGGGGTGATAGTAAAGACTCATATTATAGTCCTTAAGAAGCTCACACCTTCTCCTCTACTTGAGATTAAGCTCTTTCTGGGTGAGAACATACTATAGAATCTTGTGATTAGAAAAGATATTCGTGTGAACACCATACAAAAGATGCCAAAATATTTTCAAAGCAAACACAACCGCCAATATCTCCAAATCATGAGTAGGATAACTCCTCTCATGTACCTTTAACTACCTAGATGCATAGGTAATCCCCTTCCCATGCTGCACAACACATAGCCAAGATCTACCCGAGATGCATCAATAAACCATGAACCCATCATTGCCTCCGACAAAGTCAGAATTAGAGCCAAAGTTAACTTATCCTTCAACTTCTCAAAACTCCCTACAGAAGCATCTGACCAAGAAAACTTGACCTTTTTCTGAGTTACCTTAGTCAAAGGAGAGGCTATCGATGAAAAGCTTTCCACAAAACGCCTATAATACCTGGCTAAACCTAAGAAACTTCGAATATCAGATGTAGTCGTAGGTCTAGGCCACCTTTTGACCATAACAACCTTTGCAGATCCACCATGATCCCTTCACTAGAAATAATATGACCTAAGAAATTTACAGCATTCAACCAAAACTCATACTTGGAGAACTTGGCATACAATTGCTGTTCACTTAAGGTCTGCAACACCACACAGAGGTGATTAGCATGATCCACCTCCCTCTTCAAATAAACCGAAATGTCATCAATGAACACAATAACAAAGAAATCCAAATATTAATAAGAAACCCTATTCATCAAATCCATAAACACCGCCGGAGCATTAGTCAATCCAAATGACTTCACCATAAATTCAAAGTGCCCATACCGAGTATGAAAAGGCATCTTAGGGATATCCACCTTTCTAATCTTTAGCTGATGGTACCCAGACCAAAGATCTATTTTAGAAAAAAACTTATCACCTTGAAACTAGTCAAGTAAAATATCTATCCATGGAAGAGGATACTTGTTATTGACCGTCACCTTGTTCAACTACCTATAGTTAATGCAAATTCAAAGGAAACCATTCTTTTTGCGCATAAACAACACCGGTTCACCCCAAGGAAATACACTAGGATGAATAAAACTCTTATCTAGAAGATCCTTAAGTTGCTCCTTGAGTTACTTTAACTCAGCCGGAGCCATTCTATATGGAGGAATAAAAATTGAACGAGTGTCCAAAATTAGATCAATACCAAAATCTATTTCCCTATCTGGCGGATGATGTTGGGCGTATTTATACGTCCAAGCACCATAACTTACCTATGTTTTAGCTAAAGTTTTGAGAATAAAATACATAAGTCTTGCACTTTTAGTCTATTTTCAGTTAAGTGAGCTGACCTATGTGATTAACATGCTTTTCAGGTACTAATGAGGAAAATTTCAGCACTTTCGGGACCTGTGGACAGCAAAGGAAAACTTCACATAAAAAGGAAAGCAACTTTTGGACTGAATGTGATGTATGGGAACTTTTTCCTGGGCAAACTTAATATTTTTAAATAGTTAAGGATGCATTAGCAATTTATTAGAGAAGGATGTTATTAAAAGCCTTATGGCTGAATTTTCAGGGATTATTCAGATTCTGTATTATTTTGAACACAAGTAAAACAAGAATAGCAGCGTAGCTTAAGGACAGAGAGAGAGAAACATGTTTCTCTCTTAATTTCGCTAGTCATCTTCATCACCAAGATCATTCTAAGTTTTGGTATGATGAATATTTCTATGTTGATTTTTGTTTTGTTCATGAGTAGCTAAGTTTATTTGTTAGGATTATAGAAACCTTGTAGTATACTCTCTATTGCTATGGGTTTTTGAATTTATGATGTGTTAATCCACTTATATCATTACTCTCTTCATTTTGATTGAATTCTCATGGTTGCAAACATAGGGAATGCGCCATTATAGCAATAACTTGTTTGATAGAAAAGTTACTATTTGGAAAAAAGAGTGTGATGAGAAAATAGGGTTTCCAACCTCTATTTTACACGTAAATGCCCTAGCAGGATTAACTTCTTGGAGAGTTCGTACAATTGGTCGTACACTTTGGATTCGAGAGAACTAAGGTGAATAAATCCTTGATGGTTGAAAAACACTTGGATTTAGAATTAGAATACGTCTCTCTATAAGTGCATGCATGTCTAAAATTCGTATTACTCATAGTTAATAGAGAAGTAGAAGATACAAGGTGGACATAACCCTAACTTGTCATTCTCTGTGATCAAATATTATTATACATATCATCTCATCGTTACACTGATAATATTATTGTGCACTTAAACCAAAACCCCCTTATCTTGGAACCTTCGATCAACAGTCTAATAATAATCGCAATACTTAGTAACCATAGTATTCCCTGTGGGATTCGACACCCAACCCAGTTGGGTTCTATATTTGACAGCGACCGCTTACACTTTCTAACGAGAGTTGTAATTTAGGCGTATCAAATTTTGGCGCCGTTGCCGGGGAATAAGGTTGTCAACTAAGTTTGTAATAGTTAATAGACCCTTTGGTCAAAGATTCTCAAATTTTACTTTTTGTTTGTTGTTTTTGTTTTGTTCAGGTTTAGTGGAGTGCATGCCAAATACATGAAGATCTGGTCAGCCATTATTACCTATAAATCCTGAACCACAACTCATCGGCAAAATGGATGCGCAACGAGACCTTGAAAGGATGGCTACTCAACAGGAGCAGGCTAGATTAGCTGCATTGGTAGCAACGCAAGTAAATTAACAGAATGCTGATAACCCAGGTCGGGTACCAAATCTTAATGATGAGGACCTGGGTGATGATGAGTTATTAAATCTAAGGCGTGCAGATGATATGGCTGCACCAGTGAACAGGAATGTCAATAGAGATCGTCAAGCTAGAATGAGATCCAAACGCCGAGCTGTGCAAGTTGCTTTTGATAATGATGATGACGACTTGGATGGGGCTGGTGCCACAGGGGCTATTATTCCTCCGCCCTTGGCACCCGGAGCCAAGTTTAATATCACTAGCACCATGATCCAGCTATTGCAACTCAAAGGGTTATTTGGTGGACTTGTAGACGACGATTTGAATATGCATCTAATTAATTTTATCTCAACATACAAATCGTTTTACAATCCAGGGGTTGGACAGAATGCGATCTGGCTGCGCTTATTTCCATTGTCTCTATCTGGAGAGGTAACTCTATGGTTAAAAGGGCTAACTCCTAACTCTATTACCAATTGGAGGCAACTAAAAGAAGCTTTCCTAGAAAGATTCTTTCCGCCATCCAAGAGAGCACAATTAAGAGATGAGATAAGCAATTTCAGACAGCTTTCAACTGAAGCTCTCCATGAGACATGGGAGAGGTTCAAGAAGAAGCTTATGCGGTGCCCAAATCATCAGATGACCAATGTCCACTTGATGAAAATATTATATAGGGCTTTGAACTCAGTGACTAAGCCAGTGGTAGATAATGCTGCTGGTGGGTCATTCATGGACCTTACTTTTATTGAGGCATGTGATATGCTTGATTGTATGACAAAGCAGAGTAGAGCTTGGCATACCAGGGATTCTGAGGTAGCAAGCTCTACTGTATCTATTGGCATGACGGCAGAACAGAGGCAAAGAGAAGAGGAACATAACCAAGACATGGATCACATAAAAATGCAGATGGACCTTCTTACCAAGCATTTATTATCAGGGAAGACAGAAAAGGTCAAGGCTGTTGTATCACAGGGAAGAGATGACTCCGATTATGAGGAGGAAGCAAATTACTTGAACAATCAAGGGGGTTTCCGAGCCAATGTCCAAGGAAACCAAGGTCGAAACTATTATGAAAAATCCGGATACAAGGATCGAGACCAAGGGAATTGGAAGAATAAGAATGACAGGAGCAGTTTGTACGTCCCTCCTGGAAATTATGAAGCTGTTGCACCTAGCTCTGGTAAAATGTCCATGGAGGACATGATGGCTAAGCTGTTGAAAGGAGTGGAGGCAACCAACACGGAAGTAACTGAGGTAAAAAATGATTTGTCCTCAATAAATTAATTGGTTGACTCATATTCCACTTCAATAAAACAGCTGGAACAATAAATGAGTCAACTATCAGTGGCATTCAATCAAAGAAAAGCTGGCACTTTATTTAGTGACACTATGCAAAATCCAAGAAAAGATGGATCATGTTTGGCTATTACCACCAGGAGTCGTAAGGTGTTGGAAAATCCATCCAAGGGCAAGCCTGTGGTTGATAATATAAAAGAGAATGTTATTGAACTAGATTGTGATGTTCTGTAGAAGTTAAAATTCAGGATGAGATCGTTCATAATACAACACCAAGATGTCAGCAGTCTGAAAAGATTGATAATAGGAAGCACAATAAAAAGGAAGTGGTGGAGAAAACTCTTCTAAATCCACCACCAACTTTTCCTCAGAGACTGAAAAAGAAGGCTGATGACACCAGGTTTAGTAAATTCATGACCATGCTGAAGCAGCTGACTATAAATGTGCCTTTGGTGGAGGCACTGGAGCAAATGCCAGGGTACGCCAAATTCATGAAGGACCTTTTGATAAAGAAAAGGGCAGTGAGCTATGAACTGGCAGATAATTTTCATCATT
>NC_061117.1:98776047-99046402 GCF_002878395.1 Capsicum annuum | reverse complement strand
AGATCATTCTAAGTTTTGGTATGATGGATATTTCTATGTTGATTTCTATTTTGTTCATGAGTAGCTAAGTTTATTTGTTAGGGTTATGGAAACCTTGTAGTATACTCTCTATTGCTATGGGTTTTTGAATTTATGATGTGTTAATCCACTTATATCATTACTCTCTTCATTTTGATTGAATTCTCATGGTTGCAAATATAGGGAATGCGCCATTATAGCAATAACTTGTTCAATAGAAAAGTTACTATTTGGAAAAGAGAGTGTGACATTTTACACGTTAATGCCCTAACAGGATTAACTTCTTGGAGAGTTCGTTTAATTGGTCGTACACTTTGGATTCGAGAGAACTAAGGTGAATAAATCCTTGATAGTTGAAAAACACTTGTATTTAGAATTAGAATACGTCTCTCTATAAGTGCATGCATGTATAAAATTCGTATTACTTATAGTTAATAGAGAAGTAGAAGCTACAAGGTGGACATAACCCTAACTTGTCATTCTCTGTGAGCAAATATTATTACACATATCATCCCATCGTTACACTGATAATATTATTGTGCACTTAAACCAAAACCTCCCTTATCTTGGAACCTTCGATCAACAGTCTAATAATAATCGCAATACTTAGTAACCATAGTATTCCCTGTGGGATTCGACACCCAACCTAGTTGGGTTCTATATTTGACAGCGACCGCTTACACTTTCTAACGAGAGTTGTAATTTGGGCATATCAACGGAACGCTAGGAAGATCATCTAGAAAGACCTCTAAAATCTCATCAACCACTGGAACTGACAGGAAAAAAGGACCTTCCGAGTTAGAATCTATAACCCAAATCATATGATAAAGACAACCTTTGGACATTAACCTCTGAGCTCTAAGATAAGTAATAAACCTCACCCTATGAGCTAAAGAAACACCCTCTCACTCTATAACTGGTTCACTAGAGACCTAAAGATAACTTTACATGTCCGATAATCCAAGGATATATAACAAGAGTGTAATCAATCCATACCTATAATGACATCAAAATCCACCATATCCAGCTCAAACAGACCCACCAAGGTCTGCTTACCACCAACAGATACCACACCCCCTATAGACTCTCTTAGAAATAACTAAGTCACCTATTAAGTAGAAATAGAAAAAGAATCCAAAATAAATTTTGGACTAAAACTTAAAAGATGTAGCCATATAAAGAGTCACATAGGAGAGAGTGGACCCCAAAACAAAAAAATAATATACGTCATAAGAGAAAAGCTATAACGTACAAGTAATAATATTAGGTGATGTTTTAAATTCCTATTGAGATACCAAAGCATACAAACTACTTTAACCAATACTATAACCAAAAACAGTAATAGAAGTACATGCAACACCACCTAGTGTAGGAGCAGAAGATGAAGCCACATGAATCTTATTTGCCTTCGTAGCAACCTTATTAATAGGAAAATCCTTAAGCTGTTGGCCTTCCTGGCCATAGTAAAAGAATTTTCCCCTTACTTCATCGAAATAATCCCATTGAGAACGACCACAGAACCGACATGGAGGGCATGAAAAAACTAACTGACCTTCGATTGCCTGAGATTGGGTACTCTCCACCTGAAAATTGACACCACCATAATGACGCATGTCGCCCAACAGCTAGGGAGAACTAGTAGAAGAGTAGGAACCAGAACTCTCCTACTTCTTTTTCTACCATGTTCCATCATCCCAACTACCCTGAGCCTGAGCACCTCCCAAGTCCAAAAACCTTCTCCTCTTACCCTGCTTATCCCCAAACTCTATTTATTTCCTCTTCTCATCTTCTACCAACTGCATATGAACAGTCAACCTAGAGATGTCCATAGCTTCAATCAATAGGGCAGTTTTGCTCTCCAAAATAAAATCCCAATTCAACCTAGTAGCGAACTTTCTCATCCTTGTCCGCATATCAGCCACTAAATCAGGAGCATACCTTGACAATTGATGAAACTTTAAGGCATATTCCTTGATAGACGTTCTTACCTACTTAAGGTTCACAAACACCTCTATCTTTGCTTCCCTCATGTCTTGGGGAAAGAAACTATCTAGAAAGGCCTTAGAAAAAGTATCTGTAATGCCTCAATTTTTCGAACTAGAATACTACATGGTACTCATGACCCCGAGGGACCACAAGCCAACCCATGACTAATATCGTACCTGTACATTGCTTAACATGCTTGTAATATGCGGAAAACATAAACATATAGGCCATAAGGTTCAACTGAATAAAGAATCTGGTAAAAAAAACATCCATATGGGTGAAAGATACCCAAAACAACTGAAAATTGAATCAAATTTGAACTAAATCTAAAAGTCTCTAAACACTGTCTGAATAAGGATTTGAAGGAATATGTCTCCAATTAACTTTGTAAACTTATAGATAACTAAAATAACAAATGAATAAATCAACTTATATCATCCTCGAATGAAGAGGACTCACTAAAACTCTGTATACTAGAATGCAACTACTACTACTAGTCTGGAACCCGTGTCTCTAAACCTATTGTGTAACATATAGAGAAAGCACAATAGTGTGAATTTATTAGTACAACTAGAGTACTGAGTATATGAGTGAGGTAGGCTGAATATAAATAGAGTTACATGAATGAACAATGCTAACTAACTGACTAATATAAACGTGAGAGTGCAAACATGCATACATAGAAACTGAGATCGCGAATGTGTGATAGCTAAATCAGTACGTTACTGATAACTGATCATGACTGATAATATAGTTCTAAATACATGGGTGAGTATGCCTAACAATCCTGCATCTGATGGAACTATCTGAGTTCAGTACTATAACTGAATTTGACTGTATCTGGCAGTCCTGGTATACTGATATCTGAAGAACTATCTGAGTTCTTTTACTGAGATTGAGCCTAAAATTGTGGGAGATAGTTGTTTAACCGACATACCCCAATAATGCATATAGCTAAGTTGGGGTCTAAATCTCTGCCCCGACTGGAGGGGTGTCAATACCGCGCCACTAGTAAGGACAGTTGTGAGTGACTCTCAATTGGAAGGTACTCAAAATAAGAATGGTGAGAACCCTAAACTGACAGGTTAAGCCACCTCATCAACCCTAGTCTGACAGGTTAAGATATCTCAACCTCAGTCGAAGGTTTTCTGAGTCACATGACTGACTGAGTTCTATAGATCATGGCTTGACTTAGATTATTGAGGTAACATGACTTGGCTCTAGGCACACAACTATATTTTTTGGGTACGAATACCCCCAGGACTCGATTGAAGAGAATTGACATACATGACATAACTTGATCACAAGATTTGAGTCCACAATTCATAATATCGTACATAAGGGATTTCAGACTAAGCATGGTTATCAACAATGTATTGCATGGAAAGGATTTCATGTCACATGGAAGTACTTTCACAACCTTAATATCATGTTCATTGCATAATCATACTAGCAACACATATCAATATTATGGAAGTTTATGTGGAATCATCTTAAGAGTTTACACAACTTGCCATTTAAATACTATGGGGTCATGGGAACATGATTTTTAGCAATCTAGGTATTTTAACAGACACCTTGCATGCACACTTTAGGGCATAGGTTTTCTCAATAATTTTAATCATCTTGAACCACCCAAATTCATGGGTTTTAACTACAAGCATGAATACATCATGGAAGTAAACTTAAATTAATATCTTGAAGCTTAAACAATGATCATCAACATGAACAAAATCATATAATAACAAGGAAATCAAAGTTTCTCATTCAAAAGTATGGTTCTAGAACTCTATAAACGAAAGGGGTCCATAGATGAACACTACGCATGCCTGACTCAGGGTTCTTGATGTTTTTGAACTTGAAGGATTTGAAATCCTTTGATTCTTGAATAATATTGGGTCTTGTTCTTGGAGATTAAATTTAGAGAGAAACCCTAGTTTTTGTTTGTGAAATAATAATGAGCATAATGGCTGAATTCAGACTTATTTGGGTATATATAGGTGAGTGGTAAGTGACCAAAATACCATTGTTAAAATGACCAGGAAATAAAATGAATGTGGCGTGTTATGGTCCGATTGACGGTCCATCAAACACTTGATGATCTGTTACTTGTCCCGTCAGACGTGGACCAAAAATGGGGTTAACTGGATAAGAGTTGACTACCTGGATAACGGTTTGTTACAACTTTCATGATTCATGAACTCGTCCGTCAGTCCTTATCTAGTACGTGGCTTAACTACCTTGGCTATGATGGTCAAAGTGGCGGTCTGTCACTTATGTGGCAATCCATCAACTTGGTCGTCATACCTGGGTGTTTTTGACAGTTCCAAGTAAAACGTCTATAACTTTCTCGTGTGATGTTGGATTTGGACAAAATTGGTACCGTTGGAAAGCTAACTCAATTTCCCACTTGATAGAAAGTGAAAATATAAAAAATACCACGTGTACCAAGATAGGTTTGAATTTTAAAGTAAGTTATAGCATCTTTGAGATGATTTCTAGCTAGGAAAAAGGCATGGGTATTACAATATCTCCCCCTTGAGAACATTCATCCTCGAATGGAACTGACTGATAGGGGAAATAATAATCCGAACATGAGTAGCTAGAATATGATCTTATGACTGACAAACTAAATGTGTTATACTGAACATGCATATCTGATGCACGTGTAAATGATTCATAAATGCATGACTGAGGTTCTCGCAATGAGAATGCATATCTACTATATGATTATTTACTGGACTGATACATATATACATGACTGAATATTAAATTGCACTTGATACCAAATTTGTGATGGAATATGAAAATGAGATGAAATTTCAAGTTATATTGAATGCTGAACGTGAAACTGAATAAGCTTAATTAGGACTGTTACCTTGAGCTTGATCTGGGTTAGTGGAGAAAAAGTGGGGGTACTTGGTACCCATGTCTTCTTCTGCTTCCCAAGTGTATCCCTCAGCGGACTAATTTCGCCAAAGAACTTTGACTAGAGGAACTTCTTTGTTCCTCAGCCTACGAATCTGATTGTCTAAAATTTCTACTGGAATTTCTTCATAAGAGAGGTTATCCTGAACATCAATGTTCTGAATAGGGACTATAACTGCTGGGTCACCTATGTACTTCTTGAGCAAAGAGATATGGAAGACTGAATAAATTGAGGCTAGATCTAAAGGCAATTAGAGCTCATAAGATACTTTGCCGAAGCGACTGAGAATCCTGAAGGGACCAACATAGCGGCGACTGAGTTTCCCTTTCTTACTGAGCCTCTTCACTCCCTTCACGGGAGAGATTTTAAGATAGACATAGTCATTGACCTCAAACTCGAGATCCTTTCTACGAACATCTGTATAAGACTTCTATCGGCTCTGAGCAGCCCGAAGTCTCTCTCTAATCAATTGAACTTTCTCTAAGGCGTCAAATATTAAGTCAGGATCGATGACTGAGGCCTCACTAACTTCGAATCCACCGACTAGAGATCCATACCTCCTACCATAGAGAGCTTTGAATGGAGCCATATGAATACTTGAATGATAGCTATTATTGTATGCAAACTCAATCAAGGGCAAGTGGTCATCCCAACTTCCCTTGAAATCAATTGCACACGCCCTTAGCATATCTTCAAGACTCTGAATGGTCCTCTCTACTTGGGTATTTGTCTGAGGATGAAATACTGTACTGAGATGGACTTGCGTACCAAGACCCTTTTGGAATGCTTTCCAAAAGCGAGAGGTGAGCTGTGCACCTCTTTCTGAGATTATAGATAATGGAACACCGTGTAATCTAACCAACTCCCTGATATAGAGTTTAGTGTAATCCTCAGTTGAATAAGAGGTACGAATTGGAAGGAAATGAGCTGACTTGGTCATTCTGTCTGCAGTAACCCAAACCAAATCATGCTGTTGACGAGTTTGAGGAAAACCCATCACGAAATCTATGTTCACTTCTTCCCACTTCTAAGTAGGAATTGTAAACTCCTACATAGACCCACTAGGTTTCTGATGCTCTATCTTAACCTGCTGACATGTAGAGCACTTAGCTAAAAACTCTACAACATCTCTTTTCATCTCACTCCACTAATAGATCTCCCACAAGTTGCAGTACATCCTACTGGCCCCTGGATGAATAGAGTATCATGCACCATGCACCTCTGCAAGAATTCGTTGCCTCAAGTCATCTACACCTAGAACACACAAACGATCATGACAACGAAGAACACCATCTCCCCCTTGGGAGAAAGCCTATACTTTCTGATTTTGAACTGACTCTTTTAGCTTGACAAGGCTGGGATCCCTGTCTTGCTTTTTTTTCACCTCGGAAACAAGAGATGACTCTGAACTACTCTAAACACATACATCACCCTCTGAAGAGTCGACTAAGCGAACGCCTAGTCTGGCAAGCTAATGAATTTCTTGGGCTATCTTCTTCTTACCATCCTCTACGTGATAAACACTACCCATAGAGAGTCTACTGACAGCATTGGCCATAACGTTGGCCTTTCCCAGGTGATAAAGGATACTCATGTCATAATCTTTCAAGAGCTCTAACCACCTTCTCTGACGAAGATTGAGATCTTTTCGAGAAAAGACATATTGGAGACTCTTATGATCTGTGAAGAAATCTACATGAACTCCGTATAAATAATGCCTCTAAATCTCTAAGGCAAATACTACGGCTGTTAACTCAAGATCATGAGTAGGATAATTCTTCTCATGGGGCTTTAGCTGCCTGGAGACGTAATCTATGAACTTACCATGCTGCATGAGGACACAACCTAAACCCACTCTAAACGTATCACAATACACTACAAAATGGTCAGAACCATCTGGAAGAGTTAGAACTGGGGCTGAGGTAAGTCGAGTCTTCAACTCTTGAAAAATATTCTCGCAAGAATCTGACCACTGAAACTTAACCTTCTTCTGAGTCAATCTAGACATAGGAGATGCAATAGAAGAAAATCCCTTGATAAAGCATCTGTAATAGCCAGCCAAACCCAGGAAACTCTTGATATCTGATAGAGAGATAGGGCGAGGCCAGTTTCTTACCGTTTTGGTCTTCTGAGGATCTACTCTAATGCCATCACCACAAATAATATGGCTAAGGAATGATACTGATCTTAGCTAAAATTTTCACTTACTAAACTTGGCAAACAATTGAAGATCTCTAAGAGTCTGAAGAATAATTCTAAGATGGTCTGAATAATCATGCTCTGTGCGAGAATAGACCATAATATCATCTTAAAGACTATGACGTACATGTCCAAGTACTGCTTGAATATCCGGTATATCAAGTCCATGAAAGCTGTAGGGCCATTGGTAAGACCAAAGGACATGACTAGAAATTCAAAGTGACCATACCGAGTACGGAAAGGTATCTTCGGGATGTCATGTTCTCTAACTTTGAGCTGATAATAGCCTGATCTGAGGTCTATCTAGGAGAAATAACTGGCACCCTGAAGTTGGTCAAACAAGTCATCTGTTCTAGGAAGCGGATACCTATTCTTGACCATGACTTTGTTGAGTTGACGATAATCAATACACATCCTGAGAGAACCGTCTTTCTTGCACACAAATAAACTGGTACACCCCATGGGGATATATTGGGCCTGATGAATCCCTTATCTAAGAGATCCTTCAACTGATCTTTTAGTTCCTTGAGTTCTATTAGTGCCATTCTGTATGGTGGAATCTAAATAGGATGAGTATCTGGGAAAAGGTCTATGCCAAAGTCTATTTCCTTTTTGGGAGGAATGCTTAGAAGAACTTTGGGAAAGACATTTAAATATTCATTAACAATTAGAACTGATTAAGGACTGGGAGATTTGGAACTAGAATTCTTTACATGTACGAGATGATACACACACCCCTTTGAAATCATTCTTCTTGCTCGAAGGTAGGAAATAAGATGACCCCTAAAAAATGAAGTACTACTCTTCCACTATAGGATGGGCTCATTTGGGAATTAAAATTGAACTATTCGGGTCCTGTGGTCGATTGTGGCATAGCAGGAATGAAGCCAATCCATGTTGAGAATGATATCAAAATCAGTCATCTCTAATTCGACTAAATCTCCTGACGTGGATTTCTGAAATATCATAATCGGGCAGTTTCTGTATACCTGCCGAGCTATGATGTTTTTACCCACTGGGGTAGAGACTGAAAAGTGCTCTGCTAAATTTTGAGACTGATTCCAAAATTGCCTACTATTTACAGAGTAACAAAATACAAAGATGCGCCTGGATCTAGCAAAGCATAAATATGAACATGGAAAATTTGTAACGTACCAGTAATGACATCAGGAGAATTTTCCTGATCCTGTCAAGTCTTAAGAGCATAGAGTCTATTTGGGCATTTCCCACCAGTAGCACTGGAAGTGGCATCCTACTGGTTCAGGCGACCGAACTGAGCCATGGAACGATTTTGCTGAACTTGATAACTAGATTGAGGAAAATCTCTGACTCTGTGGCCTAGCTTGCCACATTCGAAACAAACATCACTACCAGCTCTGCAAACACCCTGGTGGTTCTTACCACAAGTTTGACATAGGGGATTAGTTTGGGCATTGCTGACACTGCCCTGAGATTTAGAGCTGGGTGCTCTATCTCTGAACTTAGGAGCTGGAGCACTAGATGAAGAATGAACTGGAGCTGATGACTTGGGATGAAACTGGAAACAATTTCCTCCCTCTGATTTGGGCTGAGAGAAACTGAAACTGCCTGATCTTGCTCTTTTATTCTGACTCTCCCTAGACCTAACCTTTTGCTCCTCTATTTGCTGAGCATGGGTCATGAGCCTGGCTAAAGTCATATCACTGTTCAGCATTGTAGAACTACACTCATTTACCATGCTATCATTCACTCCTAAAACGAACTTGCTCATCTTAGCCCTGTTGTTTGCAACCACATGAGGGGCATATCTGGCTAGCTGAGTAAATCTGAGAGAATACTCCCTAACTGTCATATTTCCCTGACTTAGGTTAATAAACTCAAGAACTTTGGCCTCTCTCAGCTCTTGGGGAAAGAATCTATCTAAGAAAGCCATGTCAAATTCCTCCCACTCTATAAGACCTGCATCCTCTAACCTCTCAGACTTCCACTGTTTGTACCAAGTGTGAGCAACATCCGGTAACTGGTATATAGCTAACTCAGCGCTCTAAATAGAAGTAACTCCCATGATGTCAATGACCTTCTAGACTTGATCAATGAACTCTTGAGGGTCTTCATCTGACTTATACCCAAAGACAGATGGAGGGTTCATTCAAGTGAAGTCCCAAATTCTAGCTACTACGGAATTGGCCATTGGATTGGTCAGAATAACTGATGGGCGTTTATTCTGGGCAGTCACAGACTGAGTAAGTGTCATGAATACGGCTCTAAACTCTGTATGAGAAACATGCTTGCCAAAAGGGTCTTCAGGCTGAGGAATTGGCTGGTTTCTTCTCTTTGGAGACATTCTAAAATAAAAGAAGAATGGATTAGACTGAGAGTTTAAATTGAGATTATGCTCACTAGCATGACATGAATACTAAAAGAAGGAAAACAATTCCTAAAACATCTTATAGCCTCTTGCACATAAATGTGGCACGCAACACACCCATGTACAAGACTCTACTAGATACAACTTTCAGACTTCCTAGGAATCTATTGAACCTTTGGCTCTAATACCAAGTTTGTAATGCCCCAATTTTCTAAACCGAAATGCTACACAGTGCTCATGACCCCGAGGGACCACAATCTAACCCATGACTACTATCTGTACCTTTACATTGCTTAACATACATGTAATATGCAAAAAATATAAACATGTAGGCCATAAGGTTCAACTGAATAAAGAAACTGGTAAACTAACATCCATATGGGCGAAAGATACCCAAAATAACTGAAAACTGAATAAAATCTGAACTAAATCTAAAATCCTCTAAACACTGTCTGAATAAGGAGTTGAATTAACATGTCTCCAACTAACTCTGTAGACTGATAGCTAACTGAAATAATAAATAAATAAATCAACTCATATCATCCTCGAACGAAGAGGACTGACTGCAACTCTGTCTACTGGAATGCGACTGCTACTGCTAGTCTAGAACTTGTGTCTCTGAACGTATGGTGTAACATAAAGTGAAAGCACTATAACACGAATGTGTCAGTATAAATAGGGTTACATGCATGAACAATGCTAGCTAACTGACTGATATGAGCATGAGAGTGCAAACATGCATACATAGAAACTGAGATCGTGAATGCATGATAGCTAAATCAGTATGCTAATACATAGTTTACTAATAACTGATCATGATTGATACTATAGTTCTGAATACATGGGTGACTGTGCCTGACAGTCCTGCATCTGATGGAACTATATGAGTTCCGTACTATAACTGAATTTAATTGTATCTGGTAGTCCTGGTATACAGATATCTGAAGAATTATCTGAGTTCCATTACTGAGACTAAGCCTGAAATTATGGGAGGTAGTTGTTAACCGACATGCCCCAATAATGCATATAGCTAAGTTGGGGTTCAATCTCTGCCTCGACAGGAGGGGTGTCAATACCGTGCCACTGGTAAGGATAGTTGTGAGTGACCCTCAACTGGCAGGTACTCAAATGAGAACAGTGGCAACCCTAAACTAACAGGTTAAGCCACCTCATCAACCCTAGTCTGACAGGTTAAGATGTCTCAACCTACGCTGGCTATGTAGTTCTGGAACACAAGGATGACTGCTAAGAATCATACCCTAAACTGGCAGGTGAGTTTCCATCCTTGGGTTCACTCGGTGATAACTTCTACTCCCATCTGAAGAGACTGAACATGATTTAACTGACTGTACAAGGACTGAGTAATTGACTTCCGTTGACTGACGGAATAGTGCTACTATCTGAGATTTTGCTGAGATCATGAGATTTCGGAGGTTTCTTAAGTCACATGACTATCTGAGTTCTATAGATCATGGCTTACCTGAGATTATCGGGGTAATTTGACTTGGCTCTAGGCACACAACTATATTTTTTGGGTACGAATACCCTCAGGACTCGATGGAAGGAAACTGACACACATGACATGACTTGATCACAAGATTTGAGTCCACAATTCATAATATCGTACATAAGGGATTTCATACTAAGCATAGTTATCAACAATGTATTGTATGGAAAGGATTTCATGTCACATGGAAGTACTTGCACAACCTTAATATCATGTTCATTGCATAATCATACTAGCAACACTTATCAATAGCATGGAAGTTCATGTGGAATCATCTTAAGAGTTGACATAGCTTGTCGTTTAAATACTATGGGTCATGGGAACATGATTTTTAGCATTTTAGGCATTTTAACAAAGACCTTGCATGCATACTTTGGGGCATAGGTTTTCTCAACAATTTTAATCATCTTGAACCACCCAAATTCATGGGTTTTAACTACAAGCATGAATACATCATGGAAGTAAACTTAAATTAATATCTTAAATCTTAAATAATGATCATTAACATGAACAACATCACATAACAACAAGGAAATCAAAGTTTCTCATTTAAAAGCATGGTTCTTTAACTCTATGAACGAAAGGGGTCCATAGATGAACACTACGCATACCTGACTCAAGGTTCTTGATGTTTTTGAACTTGAAGGATTTGAAATCCTTTGATTATTGAAGAAGATTGGGTCTTGTTCTTGGATATTAAATTTAGAGAGAAATCCTAGTTTTTGTTTGTGAAATAATAATGAGTATAATGGCTGAATTCGGACTTATTTGGGTATATATAGGCAAGTGGTAAGTGACCAAAATACCCCTATTAAAATGACCTGAAAATAAACTGAATGTGGCATATGACGGTCCATCAGACACTTGATGGTCCGTCACTTATCCCGTCAGACGTGGACCAGAAATGGGGTTCACTAGATAAGAGTTGACGGCCTGGATGACGGTCCGTCATAACTTTGACGATCCATCAACTCGTCCGTTAGTCCTTATCTAGTACGTGGCTCAACTGCCTTGGCTGTGATGGTCAAAGTGGTGGTCCGTCACTTATATTGCGGTCTGTCAACTTGGCCGTCATACCTGGGGGTTTCCGACAGTTCTAAGTAAAATGTCCATAACTTCTTCGTGTGATGTCGGATTTGGATAAAATTGGTACCGTTGGAAAGCTAACTCAATTTCCCACATGATAGAAAGTGAAAATGCCACAAATACCACATGTACAAAGATAGGTTTGCATTTTAAAGTAAGTCCTAGCATCCTTGAGATGATTTCTAGCTAGGAAAAAGGCACGGGTATTACAGTATCCCACAAGACTAATTCTTCCACATTACCCATATCCCTGTCCCACTCTTCATACCATTGATAAGCAACATCTTTGAGCTAATAAGCAACAAAGTTTACCCCCTCCACATTGGTAGCCTGTATCACTTGAAATATCTTTTCCATTTTATCCGAGAAGCCTTATGGATTCTCCTTCACCTTCTCTCTAGAAAAAGTAGGAGGACCCATCTTCTTAAATTGTTAAACCCTTATGGCCTCAGTAGACAAAGCACCAGTCGCACCCCACTCAGCCTGAGATGTGACCATCTGAGCAGTAACATGAATGGTTTGATAGAATTCTGCATTAGTCATCTCACCTTGAGGAGGACTAGTAAAAATTGGTGGAACTTCAAAACTATCAGGGATAAGATTGTGAGATCGAATTTGAACCCCAAAATTAGGGTGCACCCCTTTAGCATTACCCCCAGATTGGATAGAAGAGTTTTCTTGTCTTTTAGATCTATGAGGCATGATATGAAAGATGAACAAACAAGGATTAGAGAAGATTCCAGGATTGAGGCTCCAAGCTTAAAAAAAGAATACCAAGAAAGTGAAACATTCCTAAATGCCTTGTATTCTCTCCTTTATGAGTGGCGCACTACACACCCCTAAAAAGACTCTACTCAATATGTTGTTGTCTCCCAATTGACTATAAACCTAGGCTCTGATACCAAATTGGCATGACCCACCCTAGGCTTTGTCGTAATGGGTGTCCAAAGTTTGACTAGGACCGGAGACCATCCTCGTTACCCAACCCAACCTCCAGCCGCTTGCCCCAAGTTGGCTGAATTTCAAGCATGTACCGAAATAGTGTAATAGCTCACATAAAGACTATGAGATAGGATCACAACAGCATCGACCCGACTGATTTCAACCATCCTATACCAATAATTCAGCCATACCAAACCATACCAAAATAAGGGCCATAAACTAGGCCATAACCAAGGATGCTTCAAAACATAATATAATTAATTCTTAAATGAAATATGATGGAATAGTCAGTAATTATGTCCGATAATGACAGCCTCCTAGCTTATTCCAATGACAAGGTCGACATTAATATCGATCTTGCTCATTCTAACCCTTAGAAGTACCACAAAGACTCTAACCAAAAGAGTCATGAAATCCGATTGAGAAATGTCCCTAACTATAGCCAAAACCAATATCCAATATAAAATCAAAGTGTCTAGAAATATCCATAACATGAAATGGATCCTTTTAAAAGGATGAAAGCTCACCACTTTAGTCCAAATATTGGTCCCCGAGTCAATCACTATGTTGGAAGAGTAGAACAACCAGTTTCTACATAGCACGGGTATACAACCGCCAGTAGATGGGGTTAGCAAGTGACTGTTAGTATGATCTCAGGGTAAGGATAAAATAAATGATATTTATAAAACCAAGTAAAACCATCCATATGCACATAACTATACATACATATATAACCATGATAGGAAATGGATCGAGTTTAGCATGCCTTTATAACCTTTACCTGGGCTATGTAGCTTTTCCATCCTAAACTACCCACAGGCTATGTAGGTTCACCTCCCCTATTGAAAGGGCCCCAGTGCGTATATCTACACGATCAGGGAAGAAAGCCTTAGGATGTCTAGTACATCCCCCAAAGATAGTGTGACATCCTGCACATGGTCACCAAGACCAACCTCGTATCGGCAAATATGAGTTTCCAGTTTTGATCCCCTCGGGACCTCCACCTTTCACGGCTTTGCTACACATCCCGCCATTAGTACCCAATTAAAACCAATTTCCAAATAACCAAACCATCATCAATTATTAACAAAGGCCATTGATATTGGTACCATCATACCAATCCTTACTTGCAAGTATTAGCTATAGCCAACCATATAGAGGTTTAAGGGGACTTGCAAGTGCCCTTCCATTTACTATATTAAACAACTTGGGGGATTCCATATACCCCGCAAGCATAACCATTATCCATTTACCATTTCAAGACATTTAAACCATGCATAATTTCTTCACCAAGTTTTAAAATAAGCTATAGTTCCACTAAAAGTAGTCAATGCAATGAACATATCCTTATATGCATTTTGTCAAACATATTGGGGGCATAATATGACCAAAACCAATTCCAATTACCATTTAACCATTACCATGCAATCCAATTATCAAAACAACCATTAATGCATATAAAAGCATAATTAAAACCATAAGAAACCATAACCAACCATTTAATATCAAAACCCCCAAATCATATTCTGAAAACGAAAATCATACAATCAATGAAATCATGAAAACATTCATAAAAACCATGCCTTTAGTTAGAATTGACAACGGGAGAAAAGAACATGCCTTAAACAAAGATGATAACGGAAAGAAATCACTAAGATAAGCCCCAAATTGATCTTTTATTTGAAACCCTAGCTTTTCTTGCCCAAAATATCTTGAGAGAAGTATAGAGTGTTTTAGAAAAGTTTCTAAGTGTTAATGAATGAAATAATAAGTTAAATAACCTCCTAAGTAGGTTTGAAGTCATGGGGATCTTATTGGTATAAGTGGAGAAATTTCCAAAATACCTCCACTTATGTTGCACCAAAATCCCTTCACAGGGGTACGAGTGACCCACACGAGTCGTACCCTCTAATACGATTGGTATTCTCTACTCGTATCCTGGCCTTAACCCTTAGATCTAACATTATATAGCATACAACTCATCCAACCAAGTTTTATTGATAGCATACGATCCTTACCCTTCATCCGTACCCTTGGTATATTTAAGCTCAAGGAAGATTCAGACACTGCCCACTCTTTGAGTCCATGGTACAACTCGTACCCTAGCTTATGGCTTACGGTTTGACACTCGTACTTAGATCCAACCAACATAAACAAGTCTAAGATTAAGTTAAGGAACCAAATCATCCATAACCACCAATAAGAATTGTACCCCTAAGTTGTATCCATTCCAGTAACCAAAATCCATCCCACTAGTATACAACTGGACCTTACCATTCGTACCCCAACATACGGCTTGTACCCTCGAGTTGTATTGGGTTCAAAGACATAAATTCCAGGAAATTTTATAAGGGTCAAAACCTATAGTGTTATATGCGATCATGCTTATTTGAGTTTAGAGATAGGGTGAGCTTTCGAAGCCAGAGTTGTCCTTTTTCTTTATTCTATTTATGTCCAGTCTTTCAATTTCAAGACTAATTTGTATTTGACTAGTATAGTACTCATATTCCTTTTGTTAGTATCTCTTACACCAATACTACTAGATTGTGGGATGTTATTTTTGTCTTATTTATACTGTGTATTAGTACAATCATTATTGTTATTTACCTAATTTATGGTTGTAAGTCTTTACTTACAAATTCCCGACATTAATGCCATTTTCCCACCAAATTGGCTCATTAATTATAGCTCTAGGCTAAGGTTTGATGTCACGACCCAAACCAGGCCCTAACCATGATGGATGTCCCAAGTCCACCAAGGATCAGAGACCACCACCGTTGCCTTGTCAAATCGAACACAATGCCCATTCGAGGCTAAATTTCATACACATAAAAAGATAAGATATAAAAGCTCAAAGGAATCAAATATAACTATATATAAAAAAACCAATAACGAAAACCACCCAAGTCTACAAAAATATCCATAAAGCCTTTAAAAAATACCATAAGCCAATCTAAGTCGGGACATGCCTCTAACTCTGACAATGATAATGATAATGATAATATTAATAATAATGTAAACTATTCAATTCTAGTCTTAGAAAGGAAACTGATGAAATGACCAAGTCTTTTGGAGAATGGAATCTTATCACTTCACCACCAACAACCGATGAACCGAGTCGATCCACCATCAGAACAAGGCACCCACAGGCTATATGGGTACAACTCTTTCTTAGCTGAAAAGGCCCCAGTGCATCTGGCCGCATGAACCAGAGAATCACATATTATATGCACTGCAGGGGACTCGAACATCCCAGAATATACCAAGAGAGACTTAAGCACTTTAAACATAATATGGGGGACTCAAACCTCATGATCATTTAGACCCTTGTGTCAGCCACCATAGTTTCAAGTATTGGTCTGTAACACCCTAACTTAGGAAGGAGTCCCACATCGTCAAAACACAAGAGGGTTACTGGGTATCTAAATAAGAAAGCCTTAATCCCTAGTGATGCATTTTAAAGCTGTGAAGGCCTGGGCCTAACGCAGATAATATCACTAGTGGGTTGGGAAGTTACATGGGTATCTCGGGCCTTTATGGTTTGGGATGCCCGTCGTAGCCAGGGCCCCAGCTCAGGTCATGACAGAATGGTATCCGAGCTACTCCTGTGTTAGCCCTGTTGATGTGGGCTAGAGTTCAAACTAAGTTTAGGTGAATCTCGGTAAGGTAGGGTAAACCTACGTCTTAAGTATAGGCAAATCCCATTTGGTAAGCAAACCTCAGCGAGGCCGCTGAGTCCATAAGGGAGTGTATATAACAGCCCAACTTAGGAAAGAGTCCCACATCAACAAAACAAAGGAGGGATACTGGGTATATAAGTAAGAAAGCCTTACTTCCTAGTGGTGCATTTAATGTCGTGCGGGCCTCGGCTTAGAGCAGACAATATCACTAGTGGGTTGGGGAGTTATAGGGGTATCTTGGGCCTTCGAGGTTTGGGATGCCCGTTGCAGCCACGGCCTCAGCTTGTGTTATGACATGGTCCCTCAAGATCTCCATTTTCACGGCACAGCTACACCACCCATATTAAACCCCAATTAAATCAAATTTCATATAACCTATTTATTAACCAAAGAATCAACCAGTAAGGCACACCATGAGTATCGTCATACCCTTACACTTGCAAGCTTTTCTCTATACTGTAACAATAAAATTGACTTGGGGGGAATTCCTCGGCCCCCTTTATTCATTAAATCACATCATAGATAAAAAGACTTTCAAAATCCATGTTTATACTTTAATTAATTATGCAATGTAATAGCATAGGTGGGTAAGTCAAACCAAGTGATAAATTCCCAATTTTGAGCCATTTACACGAGTGGGTTGAGGGAACATAATTATTCAAAACTAATTCCAATCTAAAAACATTAATATGGGGAAACCATGGCCCTTTAGTTTATTCACCATTTCTATGCACCCACAAGTTCAAAACCATTAATAAAGTATAAACAATGCATAATAAATCATGGAAAAATAATTTAAGAACCAATCATTCCAAAACCCTCTACCAGGTTGGAACCCACATTAAAAAAAAACCATCCAATTAAACCATTTAGATACATGATTTTCATGAAGCAATAATCTCGAAAGAGTAACATGCCTGTAACACCAGGATTTATGGAGAGAAATTAACCGTTGAGCCTTTGGATGACCTACTTCTTGGAAACCCTAAGTATCTTGACCTTGGAGAGTTTTTTAGAGAAGAGAGTGGGTTTTGATTATGTTATGAATGAGAAATAACCCCATTGAGTGCTTTATAGACGTGGGGTCTAAGTAAAGTAAAAAGGGGAATTGGCCAGAATGACCTTGATAAAAATACTAAAAAATTATCGCCAGTCGTTATGGGTCTCATGACGACTCATTGTGACACCTTACGACTCTTTACCATGAGTCGTGGTCAAAGAAGTGTCATGGGGCACACATATTGTTTTACCCTATCACTCTCATTATACGACTTATATCATGACCCTATGACTAGTAGGGTCTAATTCATATCCAAGACAGAACTATTTATGCCTCACACTGGTCACCCTATGATTTGTACTATGCGATTTGTATAGCTTTATGACTTATTGAAAGCCACTCATAATCAGGACAGGGAACTTAGCCACACATACTGGTTAGGCTATGATTTGTGTCCTAAGACTTGTCAAGACTCCCTACGACTCGTAAGGGGAGTCGTAATCTTGGCAGTGAGGATAAAATTACAAAAACCTTTCATAGAACAAAATTTGGGGTATTATATTCTCCCCCTTAGGACTATTTGTCCCCAAATGAAGAGATAACTACTTATTTGCACGATTTAATATATAGCACATCCACACATACCTTTAACAAAGACAGAAAACAAAGTGTTTGAGGTTTACACATACCTCATTCACGATTGTCCAGTGAGGGAAATAAAAATGGGTATTTTGACTTGATGTCCTCCTTGAATTTGAAGTAGCTTCTTTATACTTTTGGTTCCTCCATAGAACCTTTACCAAAGCCACATCCTTCGCTTCGTAGCTAGTGGAATTGCAGATCCAAAATCTTAATCTAGACCTCATCATAAGATAGGGAATCCGAGACACCCACAATTTCCAAGGGAATAACAAAGAAAGGATCGCCCACACACTTCTTTAATATTGACACATGGAAGATTGGATGAATGGAACCCATACTCAAAGGCAATTCCAACTTATAAGCCACATTTTCTACTCACCTTAAAATATAATATGGACCTATATAACGAGGACTAAGCTTTCCCTTCTTTCCAAACAGCATCATACCTTTCTTGGGAGAAACCTTCAAGAGCACCAAATCACCTCATCAAATTCTAATTCCCTTTTCCTTACATACGCATAGAACTTTTGGTGACTTTGGGCGGTCCTAAGACTATCCCGAATAACCTTCACCTTCTCCATAGCTTGGTGAACCAAGTTAGGACCATAAAACCTATTCTCACCAACCTCAAACCACCCAATAAGAGACCTAAATATCCTACCATATAAAGTTCCGAACAGCGCCGTCCCAATACTTGAGTGATAGTTATTGTTATATGCAAACATAATGAGAGACAAATGGTTGACCCAACTACGACTAAAATCAATCACACAAGACCTTAACATATCCTTCAAAGTCTGTATTATCCTCTATGCTTGTCCATCCATCTGCAGGTGGAAGCGGGTGCTAAGGTTCACCTTAGTTCCCAAACCATTATAAAAGGAACGCCAAAAGTGAAATGAAAACTTAGTACCTCAATCAGATATGATAGAGACTGGAGCACCATGAAACTTTAAGATCTCCTCAATGAAAAGCTTTGTGTAATCCTCGGCCAAATAGCTAGTCTTCACTGGTAAGAAGTGAGCAGACTTAGATATCCTATCCACAATGACCCAAATAGAATCAAACTGATGGCGAGAATGCGGAAGACCCATAGCAAAATCCATATTAATCACTTCCCATTTCCACACAAGCAACTCAATCTCTTGAGACAAACCACCAGGCCTCAAGAGCTTCATTTTTACTTACTGACAAACGATACACTTGGCCAGAAAATTGGCCACATCCCTATTCATGTTATTCCTTCAATAAATTTCTCTTAAGTCATGATACATCTTTGTATAACCAGGATAAATGGTGTACATCGACTCATAAGCTTTTACCAAAATTATCTCTCGTAGCCCACCAATATCGAGAATACATAACCTCCCTTGGTACCTCAACATACCATTACTGCTAATTCTAAAAAATCATCACCTTCTGGTGACCTACCTCATCCTTGATCTATATCAAGATAAGGTCCAAGACTTGTTTCTCCTTCACCTTAGCACCAAGAGATGAATTCACCATTTCTTGCGCAATCACACTACTATCCTTAGAGTTTAAGAGACGAACACCAAGTTAGCCAACCAATGAATATGTTTCACCAAATCTTGGTTCTCCTCATCTGCATGATACAAGCTCCCCATGAATAACCTGCTAAGAGCATTAGCAACCATATTAGCTTTGTCTGAATGATAGTGAAGACTTATGTCGTAGTTCTTAAGAAACTCAAGACATCTTCTTTGCCTGAGATTCAATTGTTTTTGGGATAATACATACTGTAAACTCTGATGGTTTGAGAAGATGTCAACATGAACTCCATACAAATAGTGACACAAAATCTTTAAAGCAAATACCAAGGCCAACAATTCCAAATCATGTGTTGGATAGTTATTCTCATACATATTCAACACACAACCTAGTCCCATGTGGGACACGTCATAATAAATAATAAAGCCATTGGTACCCTTAGGTAGAGTTAAAAGCGAAGCCAAAGTTACTTATTCTTTAACTTCTCAAAACTACCCTCAAAAGCATCAGACCACATAAACTTTACCTTTTTCTGAGTCAACTTAGTCAATAGGGCAACAATAGAAGAGAAACTTTCCACAAACCTTTTATAATAATCTGCTAAACCCAAGAAGCTTTGAATATCGATTGGAGTTATGGTTCTTGGCCATTTATTAAACACCACAACCTTTTATGGATCTACCATGATTCCTTCACTATAAATAACATGACCCAAATAGGTCATAAAATTAAACTAGAACTTACACTTTGAGTACTTCACATACAACCACTAATCTTTCAAGGTTTGCAATACAAGGCAGAGGTGATCGGTATGACCTAAATCACTGTTAGAATACACCAAAGTTTCATCAACAAACACAATTACAAACAAATCTAAGAACTGATGAAAGACCTAGTTCATAAGATCCATGAATGCCACCAGGGCATTAGTCAAACCAAAGGACATCACCAAAAACTCACAATGACCATATCAGGTTCAGAAAGTAGTCTTAGGGATATACACCTCCCTAATCTTCAACTGATGATAACCCACCTGAAGATCAATCTTAGATAAGTACTTATCACCCTAAAGCTAGTGAAAGAGATCATAAATCCCAGGAATCAGATACTTATTCTTCACAGTTACCTTATTCAACTAGCAGTAATCTACACACATCCGAAAGGACCCATCCTTTATACATACGAAGAGAACTAACGCACCCTAGGGTGAAACACTAAGGAGGATAAAACCCTTATCTAAAAGATCTTTTAACTTCTCCTTAAGTTCTTTCAACTCAATCGGAGCCATTCAGTAGGGAGGGATAGAGATAGGATAATTATCTAGAAGAAGATCAATCAAAAAACTAAATTTTCCTATTAGGAGAAATATTGGGAATATCATTAGGAAACTCCTCAGGAAACTCACAGACCACAAGGAAAGATTGCAAAGAAGGACCTTCAGATCTAGAATCCTTAACATGTACTAAATGGTAGAGATACCCCTTGGAAACCAATTTTTGGGCTCTAAGATAAGAAATAAACCTTTTCTTGGGTACAAGAGAACTACCTTCCCACTCAACCACAAGCTCATTTAGAAAAATTGACCTTTCAGGTCCGACAATCAGGAGACACATAGCTCAAGTGCAACCAATCTATCCCTAAAATTGCATTAAAGTCTAACATGTCTAATTTAACCAGGTCCACTAATGTTTCCCTACCCCAAATGGATACCACAACGCTACTATAAACTGTTCTAGCCCATAATAGAGTAACCCATTGGGGTAGACATTAAAAAAAGATCAGGAATACAATCAGGATCAAAACTAAAATAAATAGCCACATAATGGGTAACATAAGAGAGAGTAGACTCAATATCAAGTAGGCAATAGATATCATAAGCGAAGAGTTTTAGCATACCAGTAAAAATGTCAGGGGATGCCTCACATTCTTGGTGGGTGGCTAAAGCATAAAGAAAATTTTGACCAGTGCCAAAACTAGAAGTGGCACCCTTTGGTGCAGGGGATGAATAAGTAACAATAGGAACCTTATTTTCTCCAAAATCAACCCTAGAAGGACAATCGCGCTGCATGTATGAATTTGAGCATAACTAAAACATCATTTCCTATTTTTGTTCACAAACCACACTATGCACTGACCATAAAATGATAAGAGGGATAGGATGGAGCTAACTGGATCCCATTGACTGGAGATTATGCATCTTATTCTGTAAATCCACTGTTGCTCTGAAAATGGTGATCACTAGATGACTTAGAATATGGAGCACTAGTAGTAGAATACAAATTGTAAGTCCTCTGCTTTTTCTTAGACCACTACTTGCCATCCTTGCCACTAGTCTGCTGAGCACCACCTTGTTCAGAAAACCAAGATCTATTACTTTGCCTATCCCCTATTTTGGATTGTTTATTCTTTTCATCTTTCACCTGCTACATATACTCCACAAGCCTAGAGATATCCATGTCATTGCTTAGCACCATAACTTCCACTAGTCTACCCCAACACCAAGTGTCAAGACAAATTTAAGGAAAACTTCCTCATCTTAGCCCTCATATTAGATACTAGATCAGGAGCATAATAGGACAACAAATGAAATTTTAAGCCATAATCCTTCACAGTCATCTTACCTCGATTTAAGTTCACGAACTCCTCAGCCTTAGACTCTCTTAATTCCTGAGGAAAGAAGAAATTAAGAAAAACACTCAAGAAATCCTTCGATAATGCTAACTCTACATAACCACCCCTAGACTGATCCCACTTCTCAGACCACTAATACACCATATACTTTAGCTGGTATATAACAAATTTCATACCCTCAAAGTTAGAAGCATACACCACATAGAGAATCTTATTTATCTCATCTATAAAACTTTATGGATCTTTCTCTACCTTAGAGCCTCTGAAGGTAGGAGGATTCAACCTCATAAACTGGCTAACCCTGGTGGCCTCAGAAGAACTCACAGTAGCACAAACAGGACTCGATTGAAGTGACTAAGATATAACCAACTAGGTTAATAGATAACTAAAATAATGAAACTTAACATTAGGAATATCTCATAGAGGTGATCAAACATGAGAATTACTAGTGAGAGAAGGATAAGTAGGGACTGATGGAACTCTACTAAGATAATTCAAAGTAGCGACCCTAGACCGAGTCTGAACACTTTGAGTAGAATGATCCCTATACACATTGTCCTTAAGCGGGATAGATGAGTTTTCACGAACATCAGATCTTCTGGGAGGCATGATCTGAAAAGAGAAAAACCAAAAATTAAAGGAGATTTTAAGACCTTAGACTCTACAGCCCGATAGTAGATCACAAGAAAGGGAAATATTCCTAAATGACTCATTGCCTTTCCCTTATAAGTGTGGTGCACTATACATCCATAACAGAGACTCTAATTGACACGCCTTTGTGGACACCAAATAACACCAAACCTAGGCTCTGATACCAACTTTGTCATAATTCAAACCAGGACCTGGCCGTGATGGGTGTCTCAAGTCCACTGAGGATCAGAGACGAACCTCGTTGTATATTCAAATTAAATCGAATACCCAATAGAGGTTGAGTTTCAAACACAAAACAAGATAAGATATAAAGTCTCAAAGGAATCCAAGGTAACTAAATATCCAAAAACTAATAACCAAAACCACCCAAGTCCACAATAATATCTACAAAGCCTTTAAATATATTGAAAGCCAATCTAAGTTGGGATAAGCCCCTGACTTTGAAAAAAAATAATAATATTAATAATAGTGTAAACTCTTCAATCTTTAGTCTTAGAAAGGAAACTGATGATTTGACTAAGTTTTTTAAAGAATGAAAGCTCACCACTTTAACACTAACAACCGACAAACTAAGCTAATCCACATAACACTATGCAAAATAGTAGAAATATATCCGATGCCTGTATCTTATGAGGATACAACATTTGATGATGGTTAATGGATTGAGCACTGGTATATAACTAGGTATAGGGGTAAATTTCCATGATCCACATTTCAAAATCATTCAAACCAATGCATATAATCATATATAAATATATATGCAAGCATGTCATCCTAGAGAAGGGAACAAGGTTTATCATGTTATTCAATTCATTAACCTGGGCTGTGTAGTATAACCATCATAACAAGGAACCTATGGACTATGTGTGTCCAGCTCTTCCCTATATAAAAGGGCCCAGTGTGTGGTAACACAAACCAAAGAATAATCACATATACTCTATGTACTATTAAGGAATCTAACCTCCCAAGATATAAAAAGAGAGACTTAAGCACTCCATCAATAACATAGGGACTTGAATCTCCTAGTCATTTAGACCCCCACGTGAGTAATGTAGTTTCCAGTATAGGTCCTAAATGACCTCCACTTTTACGGTACATCTACACCCCTCCTATTAAAGCCTAATTAAAGAAAATTGCACATAACCCATTTTTAACCAAAGATCCAACCATTAAGGCACTCCATGGGTATCGTCATACCCTTACACTTACAAGCTTATCTCTATACTATAGCAATTACATTAACTTGGAGGAATGCCTCAATCCTCTTTGTTCATTAAACCACATCACAGATAATAGGGCTTTCAAAATCTATGTTCATAGTTTAATCAATTATGCAATATAATAACATAGGTGGGTAAGTCAAACCAAGTGACAATTTCACAATTTTGAGCCATTACACAAGTGAGTTGATGGAACAAAATTATTCAAAACCAATTCTAATAGCAAAACATAAATTTGGGGAAAACTATGGGCCCTTAATTTATTCACCATTACTATGCACCCCACCAGTTCAAAACTATTAATAAAGTATAAATAATGCCTGGTAAATAATAAGAAAATAATAGAAGAACCAATTATTCCAAGATCCTCTACCAAGTTGGAAAGCACATTATAAACCATCCAATTAAACCATCTAAATACATGATTTTCATGAAGCAATAATTTAGGAAGAGTAACATGCCTGAAACACCATGACTTATGGAGAGAAATTAACCTTTGTTCCTTTGGATAACCTACTTCTTAGAAACCCTAAGTATCTTAACCTTGGAGAGTTTTTGAGAGAAGAGATAATGTTTTGATTGTTTTACAAATAAGAAATAACCCTCTTGAGTACTTTATGGATTTGGGGTCAAAGTAAGTGGAAAAGGGGAATTGGCTAGAATACTCTTAATGGAAATACCAAAAAATTATCACCAGTCATTATGGGTCTTATGATAACTTATTGTGACACCTTATGAATCTTTACCACAAGTCATAGTCACAAAAGTGTCATGGGGAACATATTCTGTTAACCCTATAACTCTTATTATATGACTCATATCATGACCCTATGACTCACAGGGTCCAAGTCGTATCCAAGGATGAACCATTTGGGCCTCACACTGGTCACCCTATGATTTGTACTATGCAATTTATATAGAGTCTTTACAACTTATTGGAAGCCACTAATAATTAGGACTAAAAAATTAGCCACACACACACTAGTTAGGTTATGATTTGGGTCCTAAGACTCATCAAGACAACCCACAACTCATAAAGGGTGTCGTAGTCTGGACAGTGAGGATAAAATTTTAGAAATCTTCCAAGGACCAAAATCTAGGGTGTTATATTCGACTTACCTATTGGTGGGATAATATAGGTGCTATCAAGACTCAAAAATCTATTCATGACAAATTAGTAGCAGAGCCAAGTTCACTGATTTAATTGGTATAGGGGCTAGTGTTAAGTAGAGTCCCAAATAACAAAATAATGATGTCCATTTCTTATATTTGGAAGGCTATAGGACATTCTTAGTAGATCTTTAATTTCTTCACTTATTTCATGGTAAGAGTCTAATTTACTTTTAAAGATTCCCTTATTTTTACTCTTTCATAGATATCTAGGACACGTGCTACCGTTATATAAGATGAGAGCCCCGAGTCTGTACCTAGGGATCTAATCACTCTTAATGGATGACCTAGAGGTCAAGGATAGACAAGAGATCCTCTAGCAGAGAATAGAATAGGGGGCCTTCATCAAACCTTATTTCTTTTGTGAGCCAATGATTCTTCTACCCCAACCAGCGATGGGAAAAAAACCATCCCAGGCTCCATCGGGGTTTATTTCCTCTTTATTACTTAGGGATGTATTGGTCCAGCTCTTAAAATTAGTTGGTGGTGCATCATATGATGGTGCATAGTCTACGAATCAAAGTGGTACTGAGGTGGGGGCGCAACCTATAGCTGTGACTTCTAGAGTTAAGGTCCCTCTTGCACCAACAGTTGTTTAGCTTGTGGTTACCTAACCTGCAATGTTTATTGAGGAGTAGAAGATGTTGGGTATATTCTTGATATTGGCTTTCCCTAGGCTTTCTGGTGCATCAAGCGTGGATTCTTATGAGTTCTTGATGACTTGCTAGGATAGGTTCTATAACTAAGGCCTAGTTGAGACTTGTGGTATGGATTACACTACTTTTTAGTTTGGATTTGGAAGCTCGACACTAGTGGAAAGGCTATCTTGATTCCAGGCCAATAGAATTCGCCCTTTTTTTATAGACTCAATTCTTCGAGGTTTTCTTAGAGAAGTATATGCCTCATAGCCTTAAAAATTATTTTAAGGATTATTGAAACTATGGGGGTTGCACCATACTCCAAGGGACCAGGTTCCTCAAAATTAG
Source organism: Capsicum annuum (assembly GCF_002878395.1). Classification (NCBI taxonomy): domain Eukaryota; kingdom Viridiplantae; phylum Streptophyta; class Magnoliopsida; order Solanales; family Solanaceae; genus Capsicum; species Capsicum annuum. The sequence continues at coordinate 99,019,896 of NC_061117.1, read as the reverse complement.
TCATGGGTAAAAACATAGTAAACCAACCAGGAACATAACACAATGTAGAAAATGTAAAGAACAAAAGATTTAACGTGGAAACCTTCTTTCTCAAGGGACGAAAAACCATGTCTTTCCCTCATAGGATCTCTAAAATTCACTATTATCAACCTCTTGATTATAGAATTGAAGTTGAACTTAGCTCTAGGCTCCTTCTACTTGTAATAACCCTACTATAAGTTCACCTTGACAACTCTACCAAGACTCCTTTAAAATTGATTAACTCTAACTAGTATAAAGTTTAGGCAACTCTAACTAGGCACTCACAAAGAAAAAAAGAGCATTACTCTTATAGAATGAGTAATTCAGTTACACACTCATGCTGGACTCAAGAACACTTGCTATATTAGAACACAAAATAAATAGAATCTTGAGAATGTTGAATATTGAGTTTTTGACTTTTTTACCCTTCAGCTTTTGATTTGGAAAAACTATTTAATAGAGAAACATCTTTTTCATTTTATAGTTGTGTGATAATTAGGGTTAAAATGCAATTAGACAAGGTGTCCTAAATATTACATACTTCACCTGCATAGTTTGTTACACCAGAGGACAAAACTATACAGATGCATGCCAGCTATACTATATCCTTAAAGATCCAGGGACCTGGTCCCTTGTTGTCAGCTGCTTATCATTAAAACAAGATATAGCAGGGATCAGTTCTCGAGGTTGAATCAAGGGTCTATGACTCTTGTGGAGTTTGAGGCTCGATTTTATGAGTTGGTTAGGCATGCTACATCTATCTTGATGATTGAGTATGAGTAGTTTTGGTACTTTATTTGAGGATTGAGACTCCTTCTCTGTACGCTTATATAGAGTTTGGTTGCTGTAGGTAGACTTTCACTAAGGTTTCTGAACATGATAAAGTTTTAGAGAAAATACATCACGAGGCCCAAATAGTAGTGATAAGAGACCACGATACATGGTAGTTTCAGTGGGTGTCATAGTGTCTCATAATTTAGAGGCAGTGGTTATTTGGTAAGCTCTGTGTTAGCCTTATAGCATCAACTTTAGTCTAGTATGCCAGTTTATACCACTCTTCAAATCACTGATATAAGATAGTCTGGTTATAGTGATCATCCTTTCTAGAGTAGTGCTCAGCCTATTAGGGGTTCATTTTTGGTTATTTTAGTTGTGATGGTTATTTCAGGTTAGATGGATTATTCGGGTTTACTACAACCAGGGGTGTGTTATGGTTATAGGGATTTTGGCTATTTCTCGAAAGAGTTCCGTAATAATGGAGTGATAGTTCATTTAGCTTAGTGTTTTGATGATTAGGGTAGTACATCCCCCAGCTAAAGGTGGTATGCATAGTCATCGAAGTGGTTTCTAGGGTGCTCATGAAGGTCTTCAGGAAGGTAGGACCAAAGATTAGTCAAGAGCCCAATCGGGTGGTGAGCATGGTCAGTTGTATACCACACCTACTAAACCTGAGGTAGAGTCTTTTGAAGCTACTATACAAGTATGATTTCAGTGTTCCATCAACTAAATTTTGCTTCATTTGATCTGAAATCCACATTCTTATGTATCTACTTATTATTCCTCATGGTTAGAGTTATCTTGGGATTCATTATCTATGTTGAAATGTGTATCTACTCTTATGGGTGATTTATTAGTAGTTGATTAGGTTTATAGATCATGTGTTATGACATTTAGAGAGCTTGATAATCATGCTGATCTTATTATGATAGATATGTTGGATCTTGATGTGATTCTAGGCATGAAATGGTTATCCACCTACTGTGCAATTTTAGATTATTTTTTCATGATCGTTACCTTATCCACACTCGACATATCCCTGGTTGTATGGTAGATATATTTTAGTCGCAATTCGATGGAGATTATTTCTTATATTTAGGCTAGGAGACTTATTTTGAGGGATTGCAAGTCTTATCTCACTTATTTTTCAATGTTAATATGGAGATCCCCACGGTTGAATTTATTTCTATAGTCCATAAGTTTTCTGATATTTTTTCTACCGATCTACCCAGTCTTCCTGCTGAGCATGATATTGAGCTTGTTATTGCTCTTGATTTAGGAACCTAGCCTATTTTTATGGCACCTTACTATATGGCTACTGATAAACTGAAGAAACTGAATTCTTAGCTTCAAAATCATTTGGGTAAGGTTTATTAAACTAAATATTTCTCCTTGGGGTTCTCTTATCTTGTTCGTGAAGAAAAATAATGCTTCCTTACGTATGTATATTGACTACAGGCATCTTAATAAGGTTACGATAAAGAATAAGTATCCTATACCGCTCATTGATATCTTATTTGACCAGCTTTAGGGAGCATCAGTGTTATCAAAGATTGACTTAAGGTTCGGTTACCATCAGTTGAGGATTCGGGCTGAGGAAATCCTAAAGATAGTCTTCATGACCTGTTATGGTCATTATGAGCTTCTGATGATGTCTTTGGGTTGACTATGCCCCAACTATATTTATGGATTTGATGAACCGCATGTTTAGGCCTTATTTGGATTCCTTCGTGATTGTGTTCATCGACGACATTCTTATGTATTTATGGAGTAGAGAGGGGCATATGTATCATTTGAGGATTATACTCCAGATTTTGAGAGATCATAGGATTTTTGTAAAATTTTCTAAGTTTGAGTTTTGGCTCAAGTCGATGATATTCCTCGGACATGTGGTGTCTAAGGATGTGATTATAGTAGACTTGATGAAAATTAAGGCTATTTGTGATTGTGATATGCCTATATCTTTGTCTGAGGTTCGTAGCTTTATTGGCTTTAGTGATTTCTATAGGAATTTCACTGAGGCTTTAATTTTTATTGCAGCGCTAATGACTAGATTGTCCTGGAAAGAGGTTCATTTCTAGTGGTTTGAGGAGTGTGAGTCGAGCTTTCAGAAGCTCAAGGGATTTTTTACTTCACCTTCTATATTAGCTCATTAAATTTAGGGTGGGGGATTCACCATATATTGTGATTCTTTTGAAGTTAAATTAGGTTATGTGTTGATGCAATAGGGTTGAGTTATTGCTTACACATCGAGGTAGATGAAGGTGCATGAGCGCAACTACCCACTCATTATTTGGAGTTGGCAGCAACAATTTTCGCGCTTAAGATTTGGAGGCATTATCTTTATAGCATGCATAGTGAGATCTTTATGGAACATTATTGGCCTCAATATCTTATGACCCAAAGGGAGTTATATTCTAAGAAGCGTTAATAGATGGAGTAGCTTAAGGATTATTATATGTCTATCTTATATCAATTGGGAAAGGCAAACACGGTAGAAGAAGCCTTGATCTAGAAGGCGGTAGTATGGTAGTCTGGTTTCTATCATAGATTCTTATAGTTTGTTGGCATGGGACATCAAGTCCTTAGCTAACTTGATTGTGCGACTTGATATTTCTGACCCCAAGAGGATTCTTGATAATGTTGAGGCAATGCCTACTTTGTTTGAGCAAATTTGGAGTCGTTGATTTGAGGATATGAGACTTGGTATAATTTGTGATTAGGTGTTATATGGTGAGATCAAGAGGGATACCATAGATTTTGAGGGTATTTTGAGATAAGATGGTTGTATTTGTGTCCGGATGGTTAGAGATTTGATTCAGTCGATCTTGTGTGAATCTCATAGCTTTAGATATTTCATTCACCTTGGTAAAACTAAGATGTATAGAGATCTGAAGCAATATTATTGGTGGAGTGGAATGATGAGAGAATTAGTAGAATTTGTAGCTCATTTCTTATGTTGTCAGTAGGTGAAGGTCGAGAATCATAGACATGGTGGATTCATTCAGAGATTACCTATTCCCGAGTAGAAGTGGAAGCAGATCACCATGGACTTTTTTAGTAGTTTACCTCATACTTTCTGTGGTTTCGATGGTATTTGGGTCATTGTGGATATATGGACTAAATTGGCATATTTCCTTCCTATTCATATGTCTTTCAGTGTCGAGAGGTTAGCTCATATCTATGTTCATGAGATAGTCCTTTAGTGTTCACTTTTATCTTTCAGAGGTCTATTCTGGAGGAGTTGGGTACTTAGGTGGATCTTAGGACAACCTTCCACCCTCAGATTGACAGGAAGTCAGAGTGGACTATTCATGTTTTTAAGGATATGCTCTGAACCTGTGTTATGGATTTTTGAGGTCAACGGGAGCAACACTTAGCTCTGGTGGATTTCACATATAATAGTTGCTACCATTTGAGTATTAAGATGGCAACATTTAAGGCTTTATATGGTAGGTATGGTCATTCTCCATTTGACTATCTGAGACCTTTGAGATTAGACCACGTAGTACTAACCTACTTCAGGAGTCATTAGACAAGGTCTGGGTGATTCAAGATAGGTTGAGGGTAGCTTAGGGTAGGTAGAAGAGTTATGCATATCGTTGAATTTATGCCTTGAGTATTGGAGTTGGTGATCAAGTATTACTCTGAGTTTCACTCATGAAAGGTGTGATGAGGTTCGGGAGGAAATGCAAGCTTAGCCCCAGATATATTAGACCTTTTTAGATCCTTCACACAGTAGGAGAAGTGGCATATGAGTTAGTCTTACCCCCAAATTTTGTTGCTGTTCATCCAATTTTTGATGTTTTTATATTGCAGCAGCACAGTCCCGATGAGCCTCATATTCTCCTATAGGACTCTGTTTAGATGGATGAGATATTGATCTTCATAGAGGAGTCGACATTCATATTAGCTAGGGATGTAAGGTGGTTAGGCTCTATAGAGATTCTAGTGGTTATGGTTCAGTGGAGACACCGTCCAGGGAAGGAGGCTACTTTGGAGATCGAGAGCAAGATGCGAACAAAGTATTCTCACCTGTTCGAGGCTTTGGGTATATCCCAACCCTTTACTTTCATAAATAAAAGCTTTTCTAGAATTTGATATTATAATGACCTTCAAGGTCATTTTCCTTGTTTCCATGTATTTTCTCCATTTAAAGCTTTGTTATAGCTACCCAAAGTCATTTATAACTTGCTGGAGATGACAATTTAGTTACCAGGAAGTTCTTTTGGTTTTTACAACCAATTCCCTATTTTGAAATATTTACTGGTAAGAATTGGCTATTGGGAGAAAACATTAGTTAAACGATCTCGTATGCTAATTTTCACAATTCCAACAGCTCTAGAACATCGGTTTTAGGCTAGGAGGACCTTTGGTTTAGGTCCCAAGGCTTCCAAACTCATTCTAGACTATTGGCCAAAAATGGCACATGGGTATGGGATCTACTTTTTTTTGCAACAACCTCGAATGGAAATTTTGACCACACCATTAAGTTTAGAACGTCAAATTTTTGTAGGTAGAATAGCTTGTTTACTTATGCTAGATTCTGGATGAATCTTGAGGGGGTCAGTGGAGACTTCAAAAAAAATCTAAGTTTTCAGCAGGTGCATTCACTTAAGTGCCCATTGGGTCACTTAAGCGATGGCTTCTTTAGCTACCCTGTCTCTTAAGTAACCCTACTTTCCTAACTGAGGTCTCTTTAGAGAACCCTTCGTCTCTTAAGTGGCCGAAGCTCACTTAAGTGACTTGTGCAATGGAACAAGCATCGCAAAAGTAAAACTTGGCCGCTTAAGCAATAACCACTTAAACGGCCCATTATTCGCTTAAGCGACACCTGGTGCCATTAAATGCCCCAAATAGCTTGTTTTCTCCCATTTTTCACATAAGTTGAGTCTAGAACCCTATAAAGTGTGTAAATTTGCGAGAAGAGTTAGTAGGTTGATTTGGGGTGTTTGTGAGCTTAAATTACTCGTTTTATCTTAGAATTCTTGTTAAGTTTTTGATAATTCCATGGTTGATTTCTCATTTAATTCTCTAAAACTCTAGAATATTGTTGTATTGATTTTATCACCATTTGACCTTGAAAGTTACCTATTCTTGAGGGTATATGTTCCTAGAGCATGAAGGGACACGTTTACGATTTTGAAAGTGAGATTCCGCAAGCAATCTCTATATGAGATTTTTATGCGATTTTGGACCGGAAGCTTTAAAATTCTTTATGGGTACCATTGTTCTTGTATTGATAAGTAGATTATGATTTTGATAGCATGAGATTGCTCAAAATCTTCTCAAAAAGGAAAATTACCAATTTAGCGGATTCCACCGAGCTTTCTTCACTACCTAAGTAAGATAGGTTCACCTTTATCAAAGATTGAGTTAATTTAGAATATATTTTATGTGATATGCTAGGTATGGGTGGTAAATTAGGTCTTGGAGGCACAATTAGTATCATTTGGGTCTTTTAGCCTATTAAGGAACCATAATTTAGGTATCATAGACTTAGTTGCTTATTCTTAGGGTAGAATTGCTATCTTCGGACTAAACATGGCTTTTCTAATATCTAATTGTGAAATTAGATGCCTTAGCCTAGTCCAGGTAGAAGTTTCCTAGAATGTATTTTTTCGAATTAGAAATGGGGCCTACGGCCCGCCTTAGGTCCAGACTATCACCAGCTCCTTGTAGACTATATAGATTTGTTTTTATACTTTAAATGTATATTTTAGAGATTGAAGAGGACAGATTCATGGTTTTTATACTAGATTGGTACCTGATAGTTTATTCTAGTATTGGTCAAGTTTGACGATTTATGATCTTAAAACTGGTTTGATTTCATCATTATTCATGATATGAGTTCCAGTTCAAGTCCAGTATTTGATTATATGAGTTTTGGTTAAAGTATGACATTTGATTATACGAGTTTTGAGTCAATTTTGGTATTCAGGGGTTTCTTACGACTATTATTAAATTAGTTTTAGTTTGAGGTTTATGGTACATATGGATTCACGGTTATGGCTTAAGCTATGATTAATTATTGTAATTCTGGTTATGTCTTCTCCTTGATTGCACCCTCCAAGGTTATTTTACCTTTTTACACTTACTAGCTTATGGGGGCTAGTCTTGTAGGATTAGTTATACTTTCTTTCATACTCTATCTATTTCAGTTATTTATTTACGATATTTGAAACTTTTTTTAGGTTTTCCTAATTTACCTTGACTTATTTTATTTATCTTGCATAATTATTATACTTATATTATGGTTTAGCTCAGTCTCTTGATGATGCCTACTAAGTACCCGTGGCTTTGGCACTTATACTACACTTTTATACCTTTTTGGTGTAGATCCAAGTTCCATTAGCCACAGTTGATGCTGTGATCATGTTGATTTGAGTTTGGAGATAGGGTGAGCTCTTCAGAGCTGGAGTTGCCCTATTTCCTTCTTCTATTTATGACTAGTCTTTCATTATCTGAGCCTGATTTTTATTTAACTATTATAGTACTCATATTTACTTTGTTAGTAGCTCTTGTGCCAACACTACTAGGTAGTGAGATTTTAAATTTGTCTGATTTATCCTCCGTATTAGTACTACTATTATTATAATATTATTATAATTTACCTTATTTATGGTTGTAAGTTTTTACTTACAAATTCCCTGCATTTATGCCTTTTTCTAACCACATTAGCCCATTGCACATAGTTCCAGGCTATGGTTTGGTTTTCTATTGGTGGGATAAAGTAGGTGCCATCATGACTCAGAAATCGGGTTGTGGTAGGTGGTGATGTGCCTTCAAATTAAAGAACATATTATGTACTTTGACTTGAGGTTTTATCTATTTATATGCATATTTCTATGCATTTTTACTTTTCAATTTTATTTTGTAGGTTTTAGATGTCAACATGGCTAAGATGGTTTTAGATGTATCCACCAATAGTTAAGGAACCAGTCCTTTGACTAAGAACGACTACTGATAACAGAATACATAAGAAAAGAATAAGAAATAGTAAACTACACACAATATTTACGTGGAAATCGCCTTGTTCATGGAAATAAAACCATGACTACCTTGTAGGATTTTCACCAACAAGCTTTACTAAAATGAGAGCGATATTGGATTACAGACTCTAGTAATCCTAGAATCAACCCATTAACCTAATAAATTGTAATAGCTTTATCACTTGCTACACTACAACAACTATATTGTAGCCTACTACATCAACTAACTCAAGCTGACCATAATTTCCCTAACTCTAGACCAGTAGATCAACTATCTATAGCTGATACACTTTTACGCCAAATGAAATAAAGTAATAATACTTACATAAGATTCATGAATGAATTAGCACATAGTACAAGACTCAAACAACAGTAAACTAGAGAAACTACCCGTTGACTAAGAATAGGTCCCTTGTTGTAAGAGCCTTAAACTGGAGAGCAATTGCGGCTTTTGCAAAGAGAGAATAATATTTTTCTATTATGCAAAAACTAGGTTTTTCCTTTTATCATATCTCACTTATATAATGGAGAAGGCAAAACCTAGGAGTCATGCTATTGGTAAGAAGGGAAAAGACTATTGCAACTTTGCTATAAAGCCACTAACCAATTGCAGAAAGTATATTTTACAATTGTGCAATGTTGACTGCTTTCTTGTGTACTTTAGATACTAGGTCCCTTGAGCAGTTTGTCAATCATCAAAATCATGAATACATAAATTTACTCCTTTTTGATGATGGCAAATAATACTTCACATTGTTAGCGGTTCCTTGTCACCAATAGATTCCTCCTATTTACCAATTTCTTACTGATTTTCCAATCACCTTCATCACATCAGTTCCCCTGTCACCAACTACTTTCCCTCTATCACTAAACTAAATTAGTTATTTCATACATACTAACACCATTCTCCCTATCTTTATTATTTCCCTATCACCATTTTCTCCCTTTTGGAATGGTTAAAAAGAGCAAACAATAAATCAAGCATAAGTGAGAATAGTTTAAGTTAACTCATAGCCACTGAGGTAACACTAACACGTGCATACAGAGTTAGTAAATAAAACATATATAGAAGTCAAGCAACAGAACAAGGCTTTATTTGTTTAAGTTAGCATTACAAGATAATACACAAAAAATCATAAACAAAAATATAAGCCACATAGAGAGGACAAGACATAGGTGTTGAAATAAATAGTTCAGAATTATAGAGAAGAAGCAGAAGGAACAAGGAAAAGGTATCAGAAGAGTTTGTAAAGCATTATAGTCATACGAGCATTTTCTTTTTCATAGGCATTGAGTAGTTTCTAGATAACAACTCCAACCTGGTCCCTCAGAGTGACCACTTCATCCTTTAGTATTTCATTCTCTTCCTGAAGCTCCTTTAGATACCTGAACTTGCACTAAGTCACTTTGAGATTGTCACTTGATCCTTAAAAATCACTATTTTAGTGTCATACTGAGAGAGCATAGCATCATTTATTATTACTCTACAGAGGTTCTCTTTTGTACAGTGATAAGGTTTGAGACAATTGAGTGAGAACCAACTTCCTCTTCATGTTCAATACACTGACATTATTCCAATGTCATCTTAGTGAACATAAACATTCTTTCGAGGATTCAGTCAAAATTACTCAAACACCATGGTCAACAAGAACCCAGTGCTAACCCATGTTTTCACTTTTTCTCATTCATAATTTTCTTCATTTGTTCGAATATAATGATAGGTGATCAGTTAAATGCAGATTTATAAAGACTTTTGTGAGAGAAAGGACCGACAATTAATGTAATGGTATGTAGTTCACTTTATGCAAGAAGGACCTTGTTCACTATTTCAAACAACAACTAATAATCCTCCTTCATATGCTTCTTGCACAATCTCTTATAGTTCATATTTCTCATTTTCCCAATCTTGCTAAGAAAAACATTCTTTCCTGACCAATCTCATGCTATTTTGATTTCCTCGGTAGGAACATTTAAAATTTCACCAAGAATTTATTCACTCATTAAAATTTACCATCCAATTTATAGAGGTAGTGGGATACTCATTATTCTCATCAACATATATTTCCTCATAGAAATCAATAATTTTCTTCTAGTGCAACAAGAGAATAGGAAGTTCAAAGAGATGACTTCAATTAAGAGCCTAAACTTTGTCTAGATATTCCTACATCCCTAGAAGTTCACTGATTTCTAGATCAAGAATTCATCTCATCAACACTTCTTGTTTCCTTAGTAGATCTTGTTTTACTCCATGACCAAGTTCTTAGGTGGGGCCCTTTTTCCTAGAGGGCTTGGATGGAGTACCCAGCCCCTCATCACCTAACTCCCAATCATACCTTTTTTTTGGATCCTAAGTGTACCTCTTTCTTATTTGGAATAATATTATTTTTAGGTTACTTAGGAGTTTTCTTTTTTTCCCTTCTTCTCTTTCACTGACACCAAATGTAGAGATTTTCCCTTCTTTACTCCAGTGATTTTCTTGGAGAGAGCCTTTTAATTACTGGCTTGAACATACTAAACAACATCATCATTGATTTTTCACATTCCACTTCTCTATCAAGAACAACCATTTGATTTGGTTGAGGTTCTTATTCCATAGTAAAGTCTTTCTTCAATATTTCTTCATTTGGGTTTTATCATAGTCTCAATCAATACAGTTTCCATAATTTTCTTGGAGATACTTTGCGTACCAGGTATCTTTTGTGGTTCCTTCTATTGACTGGTGGATGAATGTACCCACATCTTTTTGCCCTTCAACTTAGGGGTTGATCATTTTAATCATCTATATCCTCTTCAATAGGTGGATCCACATAGGCTTAAATGTCCTGTGACACAGGAATTCCGTCCTATTTAGGAGTAGAGAGAATCCTTTGAGTCCCAAAATCTTGGGATTAAGATAAGTTCCCTCTATCAGTTTTAGGACTGCCTAATCGTGCATCACTTTAAGATATCTTAGTATGACATTTTAAAACATAGTCATCATAGAAAATATGTTGTATGAGCTCCATCTAGTTTCAGGTAGGTTTCCATCAAATATCATTACTAGAGCATTCAGACCCCATAATATTTACTTCAGCAGATTCACCTATATCTAGTTTAGTTTTGGTACTAGGTTCCTTTAACTACTATTCAATAATTTATTTTTCCATAATAGGAAGATTACCAACAGAAATATCTTTCTCTTCAGTAGGAATTGACACCACCTCAAAAGAAACTTTGTTCAAAATTTTTGAATCTTTTTCAAAGGTTTTTGCCTCAACTATGTCATTGATATAGTAGTCTCGTTCATTGGTTTCATTAGGAGGGAAGGAGGGTGGAGAAAGAGTTTGGGTCTTATTAGGATTTAAAGGGTCCTCTTCAATGCTCAGAGAGAAAATAGATACAATAGATGCAATAGAGGATATTAAAATGGTATTTCAAAGTTCTGTCATCATTGGAATAGATTAAATAATTGGTGACGTCATCAGAGTCTTCTCTAATGAAGGGGAGTTATTAGAAGAATTAGTTTGAGACATGGTGACTAGAGAATGAAGGTATTTTAAGAAAATAGGTCGTTTGCTTATATGAGTTAAAAGAGAGAGAGAGAGAGAGAGAGAGAGAGAGAGAGAAACAAATAGATTGAGAGAGTTAATAAGGTTTGGATTGATATTAAGAGAGCAGGATTTAAAATAGAGAAAGGGTAGTTTATATGCAACAATAAGAGGTCAAGAAATGTGCCGCATCAAGGAAAAGAGATGAAGATTTTGAAACCATCTGATGCGACATTATTACTATTAAGCGGGAAATTAAAAAATACCACATGGGACCAATTTATAATAGACACTTATTATGTGTATAGCTAGTAACACTAACCTATGAAATGGAGAGGATCCCTTCTCTGAACTTCAAAGTCTATTTGGAGTTGCCCTGATAAGCTCCATCCAGTGAGTTAGATCCTCTCACCATGCATAGATATACACCATGATATAAAGCTAAATTAGACAAGGTTTAAAGACACTTTCTTAGATACATATTTTTCTTATCATAGTTAGGAAGGAGAGATTTTGGTGAAGAGAGGATGAGGTCCTATATAAGTTCTCCAGTGTCTTCATGTCTTCATTTCTTTTGATTTTACTAGATACAAAACTCTCATTAGCATTATCTTCTAAATTTGCAGAGGTTCTTCCAACTTGTCTTCCCTTTTTTCTTCCAAAAGAGACACTACTCTTTAAAATTCCTAGAGTGAGATAGATTTTTTCATCTTTTCTTCAAGATTCATGAGCAATTACTATCTTATTTACCAATCTTTAATGACTACCTTCTCTCACTCCTTCCAGTGTAGATAATCATTTATTATATTTGGGAACCCAGATTAGTTTGGGTCCCATAGAGTTAGAGAAAGGTTGGATGAGATTTCTCCTAGTTCATGTTGTCATTACGAATTTCTTAGTAGAGGGAATAGGTCCACTTATGATAGAATAATATGGATACATATTTGTCTTATCATAGTTAAGAAGGAGGGATTCTGGCGAAGAAAGGATGAGGTCCCTTGTAAGTTCTCCATCTCTTCATGTCTTCGTTCATTTTAATTTGTTCAGCTCCAACTCTCATTACCATAATCATCTAACTTTGCAGAGGGTAAAGATTGAATGATTGCAAATAGGTTAAATGATGTCCCAAGAGGATTATAAGTCATGGGGGGCCTTAAGAGGCTAAGTGGGGAAATGTCCAGATTACCCTTAGCTTAAACTGTTTAAAATCCTCACAGGATGGTACGACCACCCATACCAATCGGACCCTACCATACGAGTGGTACCCACCAATCATACCCTAGGCCTCTCCTTGGAACCCAACACTATCCAATATGGGACCACCCAAGCCAAACTAATACCCAACCATATGATTAGTACCCTTAACTCGTACCCATAACAGAATCATGAGGGTTTAAACATTGTCAAACATTGAGTTAGACTATACGACTCGTAGCCTATCCTCACGACTCATGGTGAGCCATTCGTAATCAGATCTAAGTTAAGTTACTAAGTTTCAGATAAAGTGAAGGAAAACCCAAACAAACAAACCATCACCAACCTTACAACTTGAACCCACCTTGTCATAACCATTCCATAAATTCAACCACCCAACACCACCCAATACTGGATAGCATACGACTGGGTCTCCTGACCTATACCTCATAATTCGATTAGTACCCCAAGTCGTATGATGACCGAAAGCCAAAAATCTAAGAAATTTCTAAAGGTCAAAACTTAGGGTGTTTCAATCACCCCAACTAGGACCATTCATCCCCGAATGAAGGACAAGGTAGTACAAGAACGAATTACATCCAACATAACCATTCTAACCTTTATCTAAGTTAGAAAACAAAGATGGAAGGAAATAAACCTTCCTTTAACTAAGTTAGAAAACAAAGATGTGAGAAAAAACGCATACCTTCTACATAAATATCCAAAGTAGAAAACAAATGCAGATGTTTGGTCTTCATGTCCTCTTCCGCTTCCTAAGTAGCTTCTTCTACCTTATGGTTCTGCCATAGAACCTTAACCGAAGCTACAACCTTAGTCGTAACCAATGAACCTACTGATCCAAGATCTCATCTGGGATGTCTTCGTAACAGAGAATCCGAGATACCCAATCCTTCCAAAGGAACAACCGATGATGGATCACCTATACACTTTCTTAACATAGGGACATGGAATACCGAATAAATGAAGCTCAAACTAGAAGACAACTCCAAGTCAAATGCCATATTACCAACCCGTCTCAAAACCACATAAGAACCAACATACCAGGGACTGAGTTTCCCTATTTTACCAAACCATATTACTACCTTCATAGGAGACACATTTTGGACTACCCTATCCCCAACCTCAAACTCCAAGTCCCTATATCGTACATCTATATAGGACTTTTGGAGACTTTGGGCAGCCTTAAGCCAATCTTGAATCACCTTTACCTTCTCCATAGCTTGATAAACTAAATTTGGGCCAACCATATCCACCTCAAAAAACATAAACCACCTAAAAAAAGTTCTATACCTCCTACCATATAATGCCTCAAAAGGGGCTATCCTAATACTAGAATGATAGCTATTTGATAAGCATACTCTACAAGAAGTAGATGCTCTACCCAATTACCACCATAATCAATCACACATGTATGAAGCATATCTTTCAATGTCTGAATAGTCCTTTATGGTAGCCCATTCGTCTGTGGGTAAAAAGACGCACTCAGGCTAAACTTAGAACCTAAACCCTTCTAAAATGATCACAAAAAGTGAGATGAAAATTGCGTACCATGATTAGAGATAATCGAAATAGGTATCCCATGCACCTTCACAATCTGATGAAGATACAACCTCGTATAATCCTCAACCGAAATGCTAGTCCTCACTGATAAGAAGTGAGCTGACTTTGTCATTCGATCCACAATGACCCAAAGCGAATCAAATTGGTTTTGAGACTGAGGAAGACTGATAAATAAATCCATGTTGATCACTTCTCATTTCCATTTTAAGAATTTAATCTCCTGATACAAAATCCTAGGCCTCATGTGATCAACTTTTACTTGTTGACACACTTAACACTTGGCCATAAAATTAGCCATATCCTTCTTCACGCCGTTCCACCAATACATCTCCTTGAGATCATGATACATTTTCATCGAACTGAGATGAACAACATAGCGTGATTCATACGCCTCATCCAATACCCTTTCTCACAAACCATTGACATCCAGAACATATAACTTCCCTTGGTACCACAAGGTGCCATCACTACTCATCTCAAATACCATTACCTTTTGCCCACCAACATCACCCTCGATTTTCGTCAAGATAGGATTAAGCATTTGCTGCTCCTTGATCTTTGCACACACCATTTCCTGTACCACAACACCATCATTGTCAAAGTCCACAAGACAAACTCTTAGATTAGCTAAACGATGAATATCCTTCACCAATTCCCACCTCTTCTTATCCACATGACCTAAACTCCCCTTGGGCAATGTGCTAAGAGCATCAGCAACAATATTAGCCTTACCAGGATGGTAGTGAAGACTCATGTCATAATCTATAAGAAGTTCAAGCCATCTCCTCTGCCTGTGATTAAGCACTTTTTGAGTGAACACATACTGTAGACTCTTACGACTAGAAAAGATGTCCATGTGCACTCCATACAAATAGTGCCTCTATATTTTCAATGCAAACACCACTGCTACAAGCTCCAAATCATGAGTAGGATAGTTCCTTTCATGTACCATCAATTACCTAGAAGTATAGGCTATTACCTTACCATGATTCTTCCAAACATAACTAAGCCCCACTTGAGACCTATCAGAGTAAACCACAAACTCCTTATTGCATTCAGGCAAACTCTAAACCAGAGATGAAGTTAGCTTATCCTTCAGCTTCTTGAAAATACCCTTAAAAGCATTCAACCAAGAGAGCTTTACCTTCTTTTGAGTCGACTTAGACAATGGGGTAGCTATCGTTAAAAAAATCTCAAGAAATATTCTACAACACCCAGCCAAAATTGAGAAGCTCTGAATGTCAGTTGCAGTCATGGGTCTAGGCCACTTCTTAACCACTGCAATCTTTTATGGATCAACAATGATCCCCCTATTAGAAATAATATGACCCAGAAAAGTGATAGCGTTAAACCAGAATTCATATTTTGAGAATTTGGCATACAACTGCTATTCCTTCAGAGTCTGCAACACAACACAAAGGTGATTGGCATGATCCACCTTACTCTTAGAGTAAACCAAAATATCATAAATGAACACAATGATGAAAAGATCAAGAAATTGACAAAAGACCCTGTTTATTAAATCAATGAATGCTGCCGGGGCATTAGTCAAATTGAATGACATAACCAAGAACTCAGAGTACCTATACTGGGTATGAAAAGCTTTCTTAGGGATATCCACATCCATAATGTTAAGCTGATGATACCCAGGCTAAAGATCTATGTTAGAACAAAATTTTGCACCTTGAAACTAATAAAACAAGTCATCTATCCTTGGTAGAAGGTACTTGTTCTTAACTATCACCTTATTCAACTACCGATAATCACTACACATTTGAAGTAAACCATCCTTCTTACACATGAATAACACTAGTGCACCCTACGGGGATATACTAAGACGGGTGAAACCCTTATCCAAGAGATCCTTAAGTTGCTTCTTGAGTTTCGTCAACTCATCCAGAGCCATTCTATAAGGAGGAATAAATATTGGACGATTGTTCAAAACTAAATCAATACCAGATACAATCTCCGTATCCAAAGAAGCACTAGGAAGATCATCCAAAAATACCTCAAGAAACTCATTCACCATGAGAACCATATGCCAAGAAGGACCCTCTTAGTTAGTATCTTTAACCCTAACTAAATGATAGAGACACCTTTGAGAGATTAACCCCCGAGCTCTAAGATTTGATATAAACTTCCCCTTTGGAGCTAGGGAACTACCCTCCCACTTAATAATACGTTCTCTAGGACACTTAAAGGCAACCTTATGGGTCTAACAATCTAAGGACGCGTAGCATGAGTGTAACTAATCCATACCAAGAATAACATCAAAATCCACCATATCTAATTCAAATAAATCTACCAAAGTCTCCCTACTACCAACAGATACCACACTACCTATCGTCTCTTTTAGAAACCGCAGAGTTACCTACTGAGGTAGAAAAAAAAAGGTTCAAAATAACCACGGGATGAAAACCAAAATAGACAGCCACAAATGGGGTCACATAAGAAAGAGAAAACCCTAGATCAAGTAAACAGTAAACATCCCAAAAAAAGAGTTTTAACATACCAATCACGACATCAAGCGATGCCTCGGACTCGTGTCTAGTAGTGAGTGCATATAACTGATTCCAACCCCTACCGATCCTAAAGTAAAAGTAGATACAGAAGCAACACCCTTTGGTGAAGAAGCTAATGAAGATGCAATTGAAACCTTGTTCGCTCCCAAAGCTACCTTACCAACTATAAATTTCTAAGCCTATGGCCTGGCTAACCATATTTGAAACACTTGTTCGTTCCCTGATTACAGAAACCCAGATACAACCAACTATAAAACCTATAAGAAGGACATGACGAATTTGACTGGGCCCCACTAGCCTGAGATTGGACACCCTATTCTTTAAGGATATCGCCACCCTATTGACGCCTATCACTCAACTACTTTACCTAAGGAGCACTAGCTCTAGAGAAAGATCTAGAACTCCCCCAGTTTTTCTTTGACCACTTAACACTATCCCGACCACTTTGCTGTTGACCAGCCTACTTAAAGAACCTGAACTTCTTACCTTGCCTTCCCCTATCTAAGCCTGCTTCCTCTTTTCCTCCTCTACGTATTGAATATGAACAACCAACCTAGAGATATCCATGTCCTTGATCTACAATCCAGTCTTGCTTTCAAGGATCAACTCACGAGATAGTCTTGAACCAACTTTAAGATGGTCCCCAGTTGAGATAGAGGAGTTTTTGTGAACTTTATATCATTGAGGCATGATCTAAAAAGAAAACTAAAAAATTAGAGAAGATTCCAGGACTTAGACTCCAAGTTTGAAAATAGAACACAAAGAAAGAAAAACATTCCAAAATGCCTTATAGCCTCTCTCGTATTAGTGTGCCATGTTACACACCCTTAAAAGAGACTTTACTCAACATAGCTTTGTGGACTCCCAATTGACCATGGACCTAAGGCTTTGATACAACCTTGTCATGATTCGACCGAGTCCTTGTTATAATGGTCATCCCAAGTCCAACCAGAATTGAGGACCACCCCCGTTATCCAACCCAACCTCCAACCACATACCCTGAGTTGGATGAATTCAGAACGTATAACAAGAAACCATCTTGTACAATTCCAAACTCTGAGATAGATCCACAACTCTGACCAACCCAAATAAGTCCAACCATCTTTTACCCAACCAATAACCATGCCAAAACAAAAATAATAACCAAATATGAGTCCATAACATAGTAGGATCAAACAATAATAAATATAGTCAATCGGTATAAGCCCTAATACCCATACCAATACTAAGGCTAACACCACTGCCAAAACGGCCCATACCACCCATTATCATTCCACAAAGTCTTTAACCAAAAGTAAAATAATATCTGATTGGGACATGCCCCCAACCATAGCCAAATCTAATGTGTATAAAATAACCAAAATATGTAAAAATATCTATGAAATAAAATGAAGCCTTTTGGAATATTGAAGCTCACCACTTCAATCCAACCAAGGTGATCCTAAATTCGATCACTAAGAATAAGGAGTTGAATAGCCGGTTCCTACATCGCATGGGATACATCCGTCCAAAGACGGGTTAGCGGGTTAACGCTAAAAAGTACTCAAGATGAAGGATAAAATAATCCAAACCTTTAAAACCAAGTAAACCAACTATATGAGTTCATAACCATACATATATATATATATATATATATAACCATGCTGGAAAAAGAAATTCGGTTTAGCATGTATTTAAAATCATTAATCTAGGTATGTGTAGGTAAACTATTCTAGAACCACCCATGGTCTATATGGGTCCAGTGTAACCACTAGAACGGGACTCGAAAATGTAGCCGTATGACTAAGATATACCATTGGAGTAGGGGATTCTAGGGTACACTATACTCTCTATAAAACATATGTAAAAGTGTACTTAAGGGATTATCGTGTACCCCATAAGTATTGTATATGGTCGTCATAACCAATCCTCGTGTTGGCAAACATGAGTTTCCAGTCCATCCAATGGATGCATACCTTCTCGATTAGCTATCACACCCTACATTTTTGACCAATTAAAACCATTACCACACAGCCAAACCGCCATTCCATTTCTTATTAACCGAAGTGAAATGTAGCGGTATCATCATACCAACTATAGTGTGCAAATAATGTCCTTAGCCATCTTTTTTAAGAAGAAAGGATTCCCATGTACCTATAGATTATATTTCTAAGTTGACTTGGGGGAATCCCATGTACCCCATAAGTCATCATTATTATACTTGCTTGGGGGATTCCCTTGTACCCCACACTGCTTTTAATTAAATCAACCATAAACAACAAGACCTTAACATTTAACCATTTCAAACCCATTTAAACTATTTATAGCATTTATGGTTCCATTACCAAGTTATACCATGCATAGCTCAATGAAAGTCCAATAATTTAATCAAAACATTCTCATATGGATTTTATCAAACATGTTGGGGGCATAGTATTTCCAAAGCCAAAGCCAAGTACAAATTAACCATTACCATTACCATGCAACCAAATATTCAAACCACCATAATAATGTGAAAACTATAAGTAAAAGACATGGAAAAACCATAGCTAACCATTAGAACAAAAACCCCCAATGTATATTTGAAAACCAAAAACCATACAACATTTATTTCATGAAAACAATTCATCAAATATTCCTTTAGTTGGAACTAACAATAAGGGAGGAGTAATTAGATTACAAAGATCACAGAAAGAAATCATTCTTGTAGGCCCTAAATTGATCCTATTGATGAAACCTCAGCCTTCCTTGACCCAAAAGAATTGAGAGAATTTGAGACTGTTTTAAAAAAGTATTTAATGATTACAAATAGGTTTAATGTTGTCCAAAGAAGGTTATTAGTCTTGGGGCCTTAAGAGGCTAAATTGGGAAATATCCAAATTATCCCCATCTTAAATTGCTTACAATCCTCTCAGCATGGTTTGGCCACCCTATCATATGAGTGGTACACAACACTCGTACCCTAGGCCTCCCCTTGGACACCAACACTATCCAACACATAATCACTAAAGCCAAACTCATACCCAAAATCATACTATTAGTATGCTTAACCTGTACCCTTAATAGAATCATAAGAGGTTGAACACAGTCTAACATATAAGTTGGACTATACGACTCTTACCCTATCCTCACAAATTATAGTGAGCCACCCATACTCAGATCTAAGTTAAGTTACTAAGTTTTAGATTAAATAAAGGAAAACCCAAACCAATAACTCGTTACCAACCATACAACTCGTACTCAGTACCCATTCAAGAATCTCAACCACCAAATACCACCCAAAACTGGACAACATACAACTGGGTCACCTGGCCCATACCCCATTATATGACCAGTACCCCAAGTCGTATGATGTCCAGAAGCGAAAAATTTGAGAAATTTCTAAGGGTCAAAATCTAGGGTGTTTCAATCACCCCTACTATGATCATTTATCCCCGAATAAAGTATGAGGTAGTAAAAGCACGAATTACACCCCAACATAACCATTCTAACCTTTAAGTAAGTTAGAATAGAAGAATCAAGGAAATCAGCCTTCCTTTAACTAAGTTAGAAAACAAATATGTGATCAAGAACACATACCTTCCACATGAATATCTGGAGCAGAAAACAAATAGAAATGCTTGGGTTTCACGTCCTTTTTTGCTTCCAAAGTAGCTTTTTCTGCATTGTGGTTTCTCCATAGAACCATAACCTAATCTAAATCCTTGGTCCACAACCGATGAACCTGCCGATCCAAGATCTTAACAGGGATTTCTTCATAAAACAAAGAATTTGAGATACCCAAACCTTTCTAAAGAACAACCAATAAAGGATCAACTATTACACTTTCTCAACATAGATACATGGAATACCGAATGAATGGAGCTTAAATTAGAAGGCAACTCCAATTCATACGCCACATTACCAACACTCCTCAAAACTATATATGAACCAACATACTAGGGACTAAGCATCCCTTTTTTCCTAAACTGTATTAGTATCCTCATGGGAGACACCTTTAGGAACACCCTATCCCTAACTTCAAACACAAAGTCCATACGTCGTACATTTGCATAGGACTTTTGTTGACTTTGGGAAGCCTTAAGACTATCCCGAATAACCTTTACCTTTTCCATTGCCTGATAAACTAGATTTGGGCCAAACATATCTGCCTCACTAAGTTCAAGACATCTAAAAAAAGATATGCACCTCCTACCATACAAGGCCTTAAAAGGGGCTATCCCAATGCTAGAGTGATAGCTATTGTTGAAAGAAAATTCTATAAGAAGTAGATGCTCAACCCAATTACTACCATAATCAATCACATTAGCACAAATCATATCTTTCAAAGTTTGAATAGTCCTTTCTGCTTGCCCATCCATATGCGGGGAAAAGTAGTACCCAACCCCTTCTAAAATAACCGCTAAAAGTGAGATAAAAACTACGTACCTTGATCAAAGATAATCGAAATAGGTACCCTATAAAGCTTCCCAATCTCATAAAGATACAACCTTGCATAATCCTTTGCCCAAAAGTTAGTCCTTACTGGTAAGAAGTGAGCCGACTTTATCATCCTATCCATGATGATGCAAACCGAATCAAATTAGTTTTGAGACTAAGGATGATCGATAATAAAATCCATGTTGATCACTTTCCATTACCATTTCGGCCATTTATTCTCCTGATACAGACCCTCAGGCCTCATGTGCTCAACTTTCACTTGTCAACACATAAAAAATTGGCCAATTAGCCATATCCTTCTTAATGCCATTCTACCAATACATCTCCTTGAGATCATGATACATTTTTGTCAAACCAGGATGAATAATATAGCGAGATTCATGAGTCTTAGCCAATACCCTTTCTCGTAAACCATCGATATCAGGAACACATAACTTCTCTTTGTACTATAAGGTACTATTACCATTAATCTCAAATACCATTACCTTTTTCCCACCTACATCACTCTTAATTTTTATCATGACACGTTCTTGTATTTGCTTCTCCTTAATCTCTGCACCAAGAGATGGATGCACAACTTCCTATACCAACACAACACTATTTTCAAAGTCCAAAAGGCGAACTACAAGATTAGCCAAGTAGTGAATATCCTTCACCAACTCTTTTCTCTCCTTATCCACATGAGCTAAACTCCCTATAGATAATGT
Source organism: Capsicum annuum (assembly GCF_002878395.1). Lineage (NCBI taxonomy): Eukaryota > Viridiplantae > Streptophyta > Magnoliopsida > Solanales > Solanaceae > Capsicum > Capsicum annuum. Next base: position 98,998,156 of record NC_061117.1, on the reverse strand, counting down.
GATAAGAGCATCAGTAACAACATTAGCATTACCTAGATGGTAGTGAAGACTCATGTCATAATCCTTGAGATGCTAAAGCCATCTTCTCTGCCTGAGATTAATCTCTTTTTGAGTAAACACATACTGTAGACTCCTACGATTAGAAAAGATGTCCATATGCTCCCTAAACAAATAGTTCTGCTAGATTTTCAATGTAAACACCACTGCTACAATCTCTAAATCATGAGTATGATAGTTCCTCTTATGTACCTTTAACTACCTAGAAACATAGGCTATCATCTTACCATGATGCATCAAAACACAACCAAGCTCCACCTAAGACTTATTATAGTAAACCAAAAACCCCTCATTGCCTTCAGGCAAAGTCAAAGTAGGAGCCGATATTAGCTTATTGTTCAGCTTCTTACAACTGCCCTGACAAGCATCTGAACAAGAAAACTTTACCTTCTTCTGAGTCAACTTAGTTAATGGGGCAACTATCATAAAAAACCTCTCGACAAATCTTCTATAATACCCAACCAAACCCAAAAAGCTTGGAATGTCAGATGGAGTCATAGGTCTAGGCCACTTTTTAACCACTGTAACCTTTTGCGAATATACCATGATCCCTTCACTATAAATAATATAACCTAGAAAAGTGAGAACATTTAACCAAAAATCACATTTTAGGAATTCAGTATACAACTTCTGCTCCTTCAGAGTTTGCAACACAATACAAAGGTGATTGACATGATCTCACTCTTAGAGTACACCAAAATATCATTAATGAACACAATGATAAAAGATCTAGAAATTGATGAAAGCCTCTGTTCAGCAAACCAATGAATATCGTCAGGGCATTAGTCAAAGTGAATGATATAAACAAGAACTTAGAGTACCCAATCCGAGTACAAAAAGCTCTCTTAGGGATATCCACCTTCTTAATCTTAAGTTAATAATACCCCGATTAAGGATCTATCTTAAAAAATAGTTTGGTACCTTGAAATTGATCAAACAAGTTATCTATCCTTAGAAGAGGGTATTTGTTCTTAACCATCACCTTATTCAACTACTAATAATCAATATACATTCAAAGGAAACTATCCTTCTTACGCATGAATAACACTAGTGCACTGCACAGGGATATACTAGAATAGATGAAACCCTTATCCAAGAGATTCTTAAGTTGTTCTTTGAGTTCCCTCAACTCAGTCGGAGCCATTCTATAAGGAGAAAAAGATATTGGATGAGTGTCTGGAACCCAATCAATCCCAAATTAAATCTTCCTATCTAAAGGAACACCAGGAAAATCATTACTCAGGAAACTTATTCACCATCAAAATCGATTGTAAAGAAGCACCTTCTGATACATGGCTAACGAGCACATGGATTACAAGGACTTGTAAAAGGTTTAAGCTTCAGATTTTGCAAGAGATCGAAGACCCTTTTCAAAGCCTTGTTGTACAAATGAAGAGAGAAATAGGGTTCTTACACTCAAGGGTGCCTCTCATTTAGGGCATTAAGTACATTTTACACTTTAAAATTTCACTCATGGGGTGCCTCCTTTAAGATCTCATTAAGGGCATTTTAGTCTTTGTTCGTAATAATTATAAATAGACATTTTAGCTTCTATTTTCATTAGACTTTGATGAATTATAGAGAGATACTCTATTGTAGCTTATGTTCTTCCTTCTTTCGAGGTGAACCTAAAACTAAGCATCAACATTAGTGTGGATTTCACTTTTGTTGACTCTTTGAAAAGAAAGTTTGGTGCTTGGGGAAGGCGACTTCCTTTGTGTGTACCTAACAGTGAGGTGTTGTCATCATTAGTGGTGTGTGTCTAGGTGTTTGATACACACGTTGGTGCTATCTATTGTTGAAGATCTATGTCTCATTACTATCCTTCATCTTAATGCAATTTGTCTTATGTTCTTATGGAATTCGTGAGTTGTTTGTTCCTTTAAGTGTTGTTCTCTTCTTCATCTATTCTTCTTTGTGTGTATTTTTGAATTTCAAGTGTTTTTTTCAAGTTCTTAGGTTTGTTACCTTATTATTTGGTATCCAAGCCATGTATTAGAGTTGTTCCCGCAACTCTAAGTCTTAGATGTAAGAAAATATCCACAAAAAGAGAGTATAGAGTCAAAAAAATATAAAAAAAGTGTTTAGTCTTGTGTGTTTAATAGTATATCCAAATTTCACAACTTAGATCTACAAATTTTTAAATTGTTTTGATAGTTTATAGTGTTAGATTCTTGTTCTCTAGCACTTAAAGAGTCTAGGTCTAAGTTTAGATAAGATTTGGTTGATTTGAGCTAGATCCACCATTGTTGTGACTTGTTTGAAGCTTTTTGGAGGTGATAACGTGTGGCCATGTAGTAGTTGGGATGTTTTATGCTTTTTTATATTGGTTGATCTTTCCTTGGCAAAGGGAACATAGATCTAAACGAAAAATTGAATTAGGGGTTCATTTGCCTATTGGTCAAACCTTGGTCAACTCTTGAATATTCATCTGGTTAATCCATCATCTTAAAATCTTGTTGAAGAAGAATATTCAAGTAGCTTGTTTGATCCAAAAAGGGAGAAGAAAGAGAGTGCACTAAGTTTTTGTACAAGAAAATTCCCTAGGATATTCTAAGTCTTCCAAAAAGGAAGAAGGGACAAAGGGACAAACAAGTACAATTGAAAGTACACTTGAGGGGACTAATCCATTTTGAATTCATTTGAAGATCCAAAAAGGCTCCAAACCTTCATTTTCCCTCTCAAACAGAATTTCTTCTTCTCCTAAGTGTGTTAGGACGAAACAAGAGAATTGGTATTTGAAAATTTTGAAAAGTGACGTCCAATCACAAGTTTCCATATCATCAATAGTATTACAATGAAATTGAGTTCTTAACTAGATTTCTAAGTTTCAATTTATTGTTTATGGTTACTTTTGTGTTGATTCTACCACTAATTAGCAAAATAGTAATCACCTACTAGGTTGATAATTAGTTTATAGTCCTTTTGTTTCATGTCTTTGTTGTTTGTGTGCTTTTCTTGTTTTGTAATTCATTGTAACTTGTTCGTTCAAGTCCGTAAACAATTTTCTTTGAGTCATGTCAAAATCAAATCCATTTTGGTCCAAAGTAGAATCATCCCTCATTCACTTGCCAAGTACTTGCCAAAGAATCAACACTTGTGAAACCAAGTGTGAGGTGAGAATCAAGTGAGAGAATTGGTGAGGCTATTTGAACTAAGTTGTTTGCTTGTTTTGTAGGTTTTTTTTCTTGTCTTTGATAGGTACATTGATCATGGAACCAGAGGGTTCAGGTGCTCAACCATTTGGTAATGATGTTAGTAGGGTCATGATGGCTTGGCTTGAGGTCATATCTCGTGATTTGGTAAGGATGGGTATGGACTTGGGTGAGTTGAAAGGTGATGTGGGATCTTTGAAGGATGAAGTGTCCACCCTTAGTGGAAGGCTTGATTGTGTTGAAAGTAGAAGGAACTCACGCCCTTCTACTTGTAATCCTTACCATGTGTCTTCAAGTGCTCAATCCAACAACTTATCCATGACCATAACACCCGAAACCCTCCACAAATATCAATCCCTCAAGTCCAAGTACCAAATAACCAAAGACCATATCCACCTTCCCAAAGACCCCAAAACCAAAACCAACCCCTTATTATTGAAGACTATGGTAGAGAGAAGCAAAAAGGTTATGATGCTCCTAATGATGACTATTGGTTTGAGGAAGAAATAAGGGCAAGATATGATCAAAGAGGGCATTATGGAAGAAACTATGGGCAAGAAGGAAGGAAAGGAAACTGAGATGTGAGCATCAATTCAACCAAGGTTAGCATTCCAATTTTCAAAGGTGAGAGTGACCGGAAGTGTACTTAGCTTGGGAGTCTTCTTTTGAAAAGCTTTTTCAAGTGAATGACCTTTTCGAAGAGAAGAAAAGTTATGCTATTGCTCACTTTGAAGGATATGAAAACACTTGGTGGGATTACACCAAGAGATTTGGTGATATGTTGATTGGTGGCCAACCTCCTCCTTAGTAGATGTTGAAGAGAATAATGAGAGAGAGATATGCACCGAAGTATTATAGACATGAGCTCCTTGCCAATCTTTACAATCTAAGGCACGAAAGCAAGAGTTTCATGGAATATTATGATGAATCCCAACAAATTATTTTGAAGCTTGACCATAGAGGTGAATAAGTGCATCATGATGTTATTTGCTTCAAGGTTAGATTGAACAAAGACATATCTTCCCGTTTGACTCTTCATAAGATTGAGACCATTGATTGTATCTTCCAAGAGACCATGGTGATTGAAAAAGATAACAAAGAGAAGTCGGTCTACAAGCTCAAAATCCAACAAGCTTCAGGTTTGTCAGTGAACAATGAGGTAATTGAATCTTCTTATAGTTGGAAGTAGAACAAATTCTCCTTATCTCAAACTCAACAAACCATGACCAAGGATGCCCATCTCAATACTCCAAGAAATGAAGGTAAACCCGCTCCTACTTCTTATTCTAAAGGTCTAAAATGCTTTAAGTGTCAATGTTGGGGTCATAGGACAAGTGAGTGACCTAACAGACGTAATGTAGTTCTAAGAGAGGGTAAGTTATACTATCTTGGGGAGGAAGTGGAGTTGGAAACTAAGGGGAATAATGAAAACTCTCAAGTTGGAGAACATATAGAACCCAAAGAGGGTAGTGAAGAAGAAGTGTTGTGATGTTTGGGTATATGTGACATACCTAACTATGTGGTTAGAAGATGCATGTTTGATAAGACCTTGGGTGATTCAAGCCAAAGAGAAGGTCTCTTTCATACCAAGAGCCTTATTAAAGGTGGAGTATATTCAATGATTATAGATAGTAGGAGTTGTGTTAACATTGACAGTATTACCATGGTTTCCTACTTGAAACTACACACTACCCCACACCCAAATCCATATAAGCTACAATGGTTGAATGCATGTGATGATATAAAGGTTACTCGACAATGCTTGATCTAATTCAAAGTGGGAAATTACAAGGATGAAGTTATAAGTGATGTACTCCCCATGAAAGCATATCATGTATTGTTTGGTAAGCCTTGGCAATTTGATAAATCCACTAAGCATGACGGAAGGTCTAATAGATACAAACTTGAGCATGGTGACCAAAAGTTCTCTCTTGTCCCTCTTCCATCATCTAGTGTGAATGGAATCCATGAGAAATCCAAAAAGTTGAAGAAGAAAGGAAAAAGGGAAAGAGAAAGAGAAAGGGAAAGGGAGGTTTCGGGTAGTGAAGAAGAAAAGGGGAAGAAGTATGTATTTGTGGGACTTGCCCACAAAGGATCTTTGGTATTCACTAACCCAAATGCTAGAACTTTGCCTAGCATTGATTCTTCTTATGTGCAGGTACAAAATGATAATTTTCCAAAGGAGAATCCAAAAGAAATCCCTCCTAAACATGTTGGTATTCCAATGGAACTCTTGGCCGAGGATGCAAAGAAAGTGGACTGCCCTAGTACCAACCAAGGTAACCATGGTACACTCTACACCCCCTCAAGTTTTACATGTTGTGATGCGGTTATTAAGAGCCAAGGTGATGTGTTTCGGGTACATCTAGTGTAGAGGTACGTAATTCCTTCTTTGATAGTACCTTATGTGTGTATAATAATTAATGTGCTCCTAATAATGATTCACTACTTGAACTTGTGAATGAAGTGATTGAAATCTCCCAAGTTAGTGTTAATGCTTGTAATGTTAGGCTAATAATGAGTACGGTCCTATGAACTTGTGTGATGAAAGCCATGATATCAATCTTGTTCATAGTGTCTATGTGTATGTCAAGGTTGTGAGTAAAGATTTGGATGATTTCAGGTTGAAGTCTTCCTTCATTGATGTCTATCTTAGTCATGTCCTTTTTGATACTTGTAGTAAGTGTTTCATGATTAAAACAAAGGATTCTTGGCTGCTATATTCCAAGAGTGTACCCCCTTGGCATGTTTATATAATTTGTGGGACTAATGCTAACCCTTCTACCATGACGATTGTGTGCTTGTTTTTCATCTCTTTGATTTTGCTAGGTTTGAATTTGAGTTCAAATTCCTTTCAAGATGGAGAGGATGATACAAGCCTAAATATCACAAGGATTACAAGGACTTGTAGAAGGTTCAAGCTTCGGATTTTGAAAGAGAATAAAGACCCTTTTGGAGCCTTTTCAAAGCCTTGTCCAAGTAATGAGAGGAAGAGGGTTCTTACACTCAAGGGGCGCCTCTCATTAAGGGAATTAAGGACTTTTTACACTCCAAAATTACACTCAACGGGCACCTCCTTTAAGCTCTCATTAAGGGCATTTTAGTCTTTGTTTGTAATAAGTATAAATAGACATTTTAGCTTCTATTTTCATTAGACTTTGATGAATTATAGAGAGATACTCTATTGTAGTTTTTGTTCTTCCTCCTTAATAGGTTAACCATAAACTAGGCATCAACATTAGTGTCGATTTCACTTTTGTTGACTCTTTGGCAAGAAAAGTTGGTGCTTGGGGAGGGTGACTCCCTTTGGGTCTACCTAAGAGTGAGGTTCTATCTTCATTGGTGGTGTGTGTCTAGGTGTTTGATACACACCTTGGTGCTATCTATTGTTGAAGATCTATGTCTCATTACTATCCTTCATCTTAATGGAATTTGTCTTATGTTCTTGTGGAATCCATGAGTTGTTTGTTCCTTTAAGTGTTGTTCTCATCTTCATCTATTCTTCTTTGTGTGTATTTTTGGATTTCAAGTGTTTTGTTCATGTTCTTAGATTTGTTCCCTGATCGCCTTCCGAGTTAGAGTATTTAACCTGAACTAAATGATAGAGACACCTTTTAGAGATTAACCTATGATCTTTAAGATATGATATATAAACTTCACCTTAGGAGCTAGGGAACCACCCTCCCACTCAATAACAGGTTCACCAGGAAACTTAAAGGCAACCTTATGGGTCTAACAATCAAAGAATGCGTAGCGCGAGTGTAACAAATCCATACCCTAAATAACATCAAAATCCACCATATATAATTCAAACAAATCCACCGAAGTCTCCCTACTACCAACAAATACCACCCTCTTAATAGACTCTTTTAGCAACCACAGAGTCACCTACCAGGGTAAAAATAGAAAAAACGTCCAAAATAACATCGGGATGAAAACTAAAATACACAGCGGAAAATATGGTCACATAAGAATGAGAAAATGCCGAATCAAGTAAAAAGTAAACATCTAGAGAAAAGAGGTTCAACATACCAATCACGACATCAGGAGATGCATCAGAATTTTGACGGGTAGTGAGTACGTATAACTGATTCCGGCCTATATCGGTACCTGAAATAGAAACACCCTTTAGTGCAAGAAAAGATTAAGTGGCAATAAAAACTTTGTTATCTCCCAAAGCAACCTTACTAACCAGACAATTTCTAAGCATGTGGCTGGCTGACTATATTTAAAACACTTGTCCATCCCATCATCATAGAAACCTCGATGCAACCGACCACAGAACCTGCAAGGAGGACATGATAAAGCCAATCGGGCCCCACTATCTTGAGATTAGGCACCCTGTGCTAGTTATCGCCATATGCCTATCACTCGACTACTTCGTTAAAGGAGCACTAGTTGTGTAGAAAGATCCAGAATTCCCCCACTTTTTCTTTGGCCACTTACCATCGTCCTGACCACTTTGCTATTGATCACCCTACTCAGAGAACCTAAATTTCTTACCCTGTCTTTTCCCTATCTAAGCCCACTTTCCTTTTTCCTCCCCCACTTGTTGCATATGAACAACCAACCTAGAGATATTTATGTCCTTAATCAACAATGTAGTCTTGCTTTGAAGAATCAACTCACGAGACAGTCCTAAAGAGAACTTTCTCATCCTGGACCTCATATCAAACACCAATTTCGAAGCATACCTAGACAACTAGTGAAACTTCAAGGCATACTCTTTCACTGAAATTTTTTTGTGTTTCAAATTAACAAATGCCTCCACCTTCTCTTTGCTCAACTCTTGAGGAAAAAAGTGGTACAGAAATGTATTAGAGTAAGTCTCCCAAAAAGATGAATCATCAACCTCACCCCTTGCCTTATCCCATTCCTCATACTATTGGTATGCCACATTCTTTAGCTGATAGGTAACAAAATTCTCCTCTTCCATATTTGTGGCCTAGATCACCCTAAAGATCTTTTCTATCTTATCCAAAAAATCTCGAGGATCCTTCTCCACCTTAAAACCAGTATAAGTTAGAGGATTCAACCTCATGAACTGGCCAACCCTTGTGGCATCAGAAGAATGCATACCAGATGCACCATACTTAGCCTGAGAAGATACCAACTAAGTAATCATATAAATCAACTGATGAAACTCTGAATTCATCACATTAGCCTAAGGAGCGTGAGAAAGACTGGTGGAACTCTAGAGAAATTAGTGATCGGACCCTAGATTGAGTATGAACCCCATGAGAAGAGTGTATCCCATCAATATAATCCCCAGTTGGGACAGAGGAATTTTTCGTGAACTTTAGATATTAAGGCATAATCTGAAAAGCGAACAAACAGAATTAGAGGAGATTCCAGGAGATAGACTCCAAGCTTGAAAATAGAACACAAAGAAAGAGAAACATTCCTAAATGCCTTATAGCCTCTCTCTTATGAGTGTGGCGCGCTACACACCCTTAAAAGAGACTCTACTAGACATGGTTTTATGGACTCACAATTGACCATAAACCTAAGACTCTCATACAACCTTGACGTGGCCCAAACCAAGGACTTCCCGTAATTGGCATCCCAAGTCCAACCAGGACCGAGGAACACCCTCATTACCCAATCCAACCTCCAATCATGTACCCTGAGTTGGATGAATTCCAAACGTATAACAAGATATCGTCATGTACAATTCCAGACTCTGGAATAGGTCCATAACCATGACCAACCTAAGAAAGTCCAACCATCCGATACCCAACCAATAACTATACCAAAACAAAAATAATAACCAAATATGAGTCCATAACATAGCAGGATGGAACAATCATAAATGCAATCAAATAGTATCATTCCCAATACCAATGCCAATACTAAGGCTGATATCACTGTGGACACCACCCATACCAACCCATAGTAGTTCCATAAAGTCTCTAACAAAAAGTAAAGCAATATCCGGTTAGGACATGCTCCCAAACATAGCCAAATCCAATTTCTATGAAATAACCAAAGTATGTAAAAACATCCATGACATGAAATGGAGCCTTCCAAAATATAGAAGCTCACCACTTCAATTTAACAAAGCAGATCCCGAATCTAATCACTAAGAAGGAGGAGTAGAATGGCCGGTTCCTACATTGCGAGGGGATACAGCCGCCCAAAGATGGGTGAGCTAGTGGACACTGGCAAGTACTCAAGTTAAGGATAAAATAATGGCAACACATAATACCAAGTAAACCAACCCTATACATTCACAACCATACAACCATACATACATACATTCATATATATATATATATATATATATATATAACCATGCTGGAAAAGGAAACCTTGTTTATCATGCCTTTAAAATCATTAACCTAGTTATATGTAGCTTAACTGTCTTAGAACCACCCATAGGCTATATGGGTCCAGCGTAACCCTTTAAAAAGGCCCCAAAACATATAGCCGCACAAATTGGAGATTCCATAGGAGTAGGGGATTCTCGAGTACCTTTCGATCTCTATGATACATATGTACAAGTATACTTAGGGGATTTTTGTCTACCCCATAAGTATTATATATGGTCTTCATGACCAATCCTAATGTCGTCAAGCATGAGTTTCTAGTGTCCATCCAATGGACTCACACCTTCGTAGCTAGCTATCACACACTGCCATTATTGACCAATAAAAACCATACCACACAACCAAACCACTATTTCATTTCTTATAAACCTAGGTTGTATGTAGTGGTATCGTCATGCCGACTATAGCTTGCAAGCAATGTCCTTAGACATCCTTTTCAAGAAGAAGGGATTCCCATATACCTATAGATTACATTATTAAGTTGACTTTGGGGAATCCCATGTACCCCACAAGTGGTCATTATTATTCTTGCTTGGGGGATTCCCTTGTACCCCACAAGGCTTTCAATTAAATAAATCATAACCACTAAGACCTTACCATTTAACCATTTCAAAACCATTTAAACCATTTAGGGCTCCATTACCAAGTTATACTGTGCATAGTTAAATAAAAGTCCAACAATTTGATCAAAATATTCTCATAAGGATTATATCAAACATGTTGGGGGCATAGTATTTCCAAAGACAAAACGAAGTACCAATTAACTATTACCATGTAACCAAATGTTCAAACCACCGTAATAATGTGAAAACTATAACTAAAATACATGGGAAAACCATATCTAACCATTTAAACAAAAACCCCCAACATATATTTGAAAACCCAAAACAATAAAACATTTATGTCATGAAAACAAGTCATTAAATATGCCTATATTTGGAACTAACAATGAGGCAGGAGAAATTAGATTACAAAGATCACAGAGCGAAATCACCCTTGCAAGCCCCAAATTGATCCTATTGATGAAAACCTAGCCTTCAAGAAAGTTTTAATGATTGCAAATTGGTTAAATAATGTCCCAAGAGCATTATAAGACGTGGGACTTTAAGAGGCTAAGTGGTGAAATGTCCGAATTACCCCAGCTTAAATTGCTGAAAATCCTCGCGGATGGTAGGACCACCTCATACCAGTTGTACCCTACCATAATAGTGGCACCTACTACTCGTACCCTAGGCCTCCCTTTGGACACCAACACTGTCCAATACACGACCACTAAAGCCAAACTCGCACCCAACCATACTGTTAGTACCCTTAATCCATACCCATAATAGAATCATGAGGGGTTGAACACTGTCCAACATATGAGTTGGAAGATACAAATCTCTCCCTATTCTCACAACTTATGGTGAGCCACTCGTACTCAGATCCAAGTTAAGTTACTAAGTTTCAGATTAAGTAAAGGAAAACCCAAACCAATAACCCATCACCAACCATATAACTTCCACCCAGTACCAATTCTAGAAACTCAACCACCCAATACCACCCAACACTAGATAACACACGACTGGGTCACCAGACCTGTACCCCATTATACGACCAGTACCCCAAGTCGTATATGTCCAAAAGCCAAAAATCTAAGTAATTTCTAAGGGTCAAAACCCAGGGTTTTTCAATCACCCCCACTATGATCATTAATCCTTGAATGATAGACAAGGTAGTACAAATACGGATTACACCCTAACATAACCATTCAGACCTTTAACTAAGTTAGAAAACAAAGATGCAAGGAAATCAACCTTCCTTTGACCAAGTTAGAAAATAAAGATGTGATTATGAACACATACCTTCCGCATGAATATTCGAAGCAGAAAACAAATGCAAATTCTTAGGCTTCATGTCCTCTTTCGCATCCCAAGTAGCTTCTTCCACATTATGGTTCCGTCATAGAAACTTAACCGAAGCTATATCCTTGGTCCACAACGTACGAACTTGCCTATCCAAGATCTCATCCAGGATCTCTTCAGAAGATAAAGAATCCGAGATAACCAATCCTTTCTAAGGAACAACAGATGAAGGATCACCTATACACTTTCTCAATATAGAGACATGAAATACTGGATGAATGAAGTTCAAACTAGAAGGCAACTCTAATTTATTTGCCACATTACAAACCTGCCTCTAAATCCTATACGGACCAATATACCAGGGAATGAGCTTCCCATTTTTCCCAAACCACAGACTCCCTTCTTAGGAGACACCTTAAGGAACACCCTATCCTTAACCACAAACTCCAAGTCCCTACGCCTTACATCTGCATTGGAGTTTTGGTGACTTTAGGAAACCTTAAGCCTATCCAAAATAACCTTTACCTTTTTCATAGCCTTATAAACTAAATTTGGGCCAAACATATTTGCCTTACCAAGTTCAAGCCACCCAAAAGAAGATCTTCACCTCCTATCGTACAATGCCTTAAAAGGGGCCATCCTAATGATAGAATAATAGCTATTGTTGTAAGAAAACTCTGGAAGAGGAAGATGCTCAACCCAATTACCACCATAATCAATCAAATTGGCATGAAGCATATCTTTCGTTGTCTGAATAGTCCTTTCTGCTTCTGATTAGTCTTTTCTGCTTGCCTATCCATCTTTGGGTTAAAAGAAGTACTCAGACTAACCTTAGTACCCATCCCCTTCTGAAACGACCGCCAAAAGTAAGATGAAAACTGTATACCACGATCAGAGATAATTGAAATAGGTACCCTATGCAGCTTCACAATTTCATGAAGATACAACCTCGCATAATCCTAAGCCCAAAAGTTAGTCCTTCGTAGCAAAAAGTGAGCCTACTTTGTCATCCAACCCACGATGACACAAACAGAATTAAATTGGTTATGAGACCGCGGAAGACCAATAATGAAATTCATGTTGATCACTTTCCCTTACCATTTTGACAATTCAATCTCCTGATACAAACCCTCAGGTCTCATGTGCTCAACTTTCACTTGTTGACACATGAAATAATTGGCCATAAAATTAGCCACATTCTTTTTCATGCCATTCCACTAATATATCTCCTTGAGATCATGATACATTTTTGTCAAACTAGGATGAACAACATAGCACAATTCATGCACCTCAGCCAATACCGTTTCTCTTAAACCATTGACATCAAGAACACATAACTTTCCTTGGTACCACAACATACTATCACTATTAATCTGAAATACTATTACCTTTTTCCCTCCTATATAACCCTTGATTTTTATCAAGATAGGACCTGGCATTTTCTTCTCCTTGATCTATGCACCACGAGATAGATGCACCACCTCTTATACAAATATAACACCATTCTCAAAGTCCAAAAGATGAACTCTAAGATTAGACAAGAAGTGAATATCCTTCATTAACTCCTACATCTCCTTATTCACATGCGCTAAAATCCCCATGGACAATGTGCTAAGAGAATCAACAACAACATTATCCATACCTGGATGGTAGTGAAGACTTACGTCATAATCATTGAGAAGCTCAAGTCATCTCCTCTGCTTGAGATTAAGCTCTTTCTGAGTGAACACATACTATAGACTCTTATGATCAAAAAAAATGTCCACATGTACAGTATACAAGTAGTGCTACTAGATTTTCAATGTAAACACCATCGCTACAATCTCCAAATCATGAGTAGGATAGTTTCTCTCTTGTACCTTCAACTACCTAGAAGTATAGGCTATCACTTTATCATGTTGCATTAATGCATAACCAAGCCACACCCGAGACTCATTACAATAAACCAAAAACCCCTCATTGCCTTCGGATAAAGTCAAAATCAGAGCTAAAGTTAGCTTATTCTTCATCTTCTCAAAACTACCCTTATAAGCATCCGAACAAGAAAACTTTACCTTCTTTTGAGTCAACTTAGTTAATGGGGCAACTATAATAAAAAAGCTCTCGACAAATTTTTTATAATACTAGACATAACCAAGAAGCTTCGAATATCGATTGGAGTCATGAGTCTAGGCCACTTCTTAACCACTGCAACCTCTTGTGGATCTAACATGATCCATTCACTTGAAATAATATGACCTAGAAAAGTGACAACATTCAACCAGAATTCACATTTTGAGAATTCAGCATACAACTGCTGCTCCTTCAGATTCTATAACCTAAACAAGTCCAGCCATCCTTTACCCAACAATAACCATGTAAAAACAAAAACAATAACCAAATACAAGTCTTTAACATAGAGGATGGAACAATTATAAATACAGTTAATCGGTATAAGCCCCAATAACAATGCCAATACTAAGGCTGACACCACTGCCAACACCACCCATACCAACCTATTATAGTTCTATAAAGTCTCTAACCAAAAGTAAAACAATATCCGATTGGGATATGGCACCAACCATAGCAAAATCCAATGTCTATGAAATAACCAAAGTATGTAAAAACATCCATGACATAAAATGGATCCTTTTGGAATATGGAAGCTCACCACTTAAATCCAACTGAGCTGATCCTGAATTTGATCTCTAAGAATGGAGAGTAGAATAGCTTATTTCTAAATCGCATAGGGATACATCCGCCCAAAGATGGGTTAGAAGGTAAACGCTAGAAAGTACTCAAGATGAAGGATAAAATAATGCCAACCTTTAAAACCAAGTAAACAAACCTTATGCATTCATAACCATACATAAAAATATATAACCATGTTGGAAAAGGGAACCGGGTTTAGCATGCCTTTAAAATTATTAACCTATGTATGTGTAGCTTGACCGTTCTAGAACTATCCATGGTCTATATGGGTCCAGTGTAACCCCATGAATGGGCCTCGATGCATGTAGCCACAGGAATTTGAGATACCATAGGAGTAGGAGATTCTAGAGTACACTTGGCTCTCCTTGAAATATATGTACAATTGCACTTAAGGGATTCCCATGTACCCAGTAAGTATCTTATATGGTCGTCATGACCAATCCTCATGTCAACAAACATGAGTTTCCAGTCTCCACTCATTGGACTTATATCTTCACGGTTAGCTATCACACCCTGCAATTTTTGACCAATTAAAACCATTACCACAAAACCAAACCACCATTCCATTTATTATTAACCAAGGCTATAAGTAGTGGTATCATCATACTGACTATAACTTGCAAGCAATGTCCTTATCTATCCTTTTTAACAAGAAGGGATTCAAATGTACCCAGAGATTACATTATTAAGTTGAATTGGGGGAATCCTATGTACCCCACAAGTGATTATTATTATGCTTGCTTGGAGGATTCTCTTGTACCCCATAAGGCTTTCAATTAAACCAACCATAACTACAAGGACCTTACCATTTAACCATTTCAAACCATTTAGGGTTCCATTACCAAGTTATACCATGCATTGTTCAATGAATGTCCAAAAATTTAATCAAAACATTCTCATAGGGATTTTATCAAACATGTTAGGGGCATAGTATTATCGAAGCCAAAACCAAGTACCAATTAATCATTCCCATGCAACCGATTGTTCAAACCACCATAATAATATGAAAACTATAAGTAAAAGACATGGAAAAACCATAACCAACCATTGTAACCAACAATCTCAATATATATTTAAAAACCAAAAACCATACAATATTTATGCCATGAAAATTATTTATTCAATATACTATTAGTTGGAACTAACAATGAGGGAGGAGTAACATGCCTTAGATTATAAAGATGAATGAGAGAAATCACCCTTGTAAGCCCCAAATTGATCTTATTAATAAAACCCTAGCCTTATTTGGCCTAAAGCCTTGAGAGAATTTGAGAGTATTTTAAAAGAGTTTGAGTGATTGTAAATAGGTTAAATGATGTCCCAAGAGGTTTATAAGTCATTGGTCCAGGCCATAAGAGGCTAAGTGGGGAAATATCCAAATTACCCCCAGCTTAAACTTCTTAAAATCCTCAAGAGATGGTACGACCACCCCATACCAGTTGTACCATTCCATATGAGTGGTACCCACCACTCGTACCCTAGTCCTCCCCCTGGACCTCAACTCTGTCCTACATACGAACACCTAAGACAAACTCATATCCAACCATACGATTAGTACCCTTAACCCATACCTATAATAGAATCATGGGGGGTTGTACATTGTCCAACATACAAATTGGAATATATAACTTGTACCCTATCCTCACCGCTCATGGTGATCCACTTGTACTCAGATCCAAGTTATGTTACTAAGTTTCAGATTAAATGAAAGAAAACCCAAACCAACAACCCGTCACCAACAATAAGACTCATACCCACCTAGTTGTACCTATTCTAAAAGCTCAACCACCTAACACCACAAAATATTGGACAATATATGACTGGGTCACCTAACCCTTACCCCATCATACGACTAGTACCCCAAGTCGTATGATATCCATAAGCCAAAAATCCAAGGAATATATAAGGGTCAAAACTCAGAGTGTTTTAGTTTCTCATGCTGTCAGTTTTAGAATTATTCCTTTTATTGTCTCTGTGATCTTGTTTATGAAGTGGGAAACTCCATGATGAAATCCCAGGTTTTCCAGACTTGTGACAAGTATCGTCTCCCTTGGATTTATTATTTCATTTATTTCCTCTAGAGTACTTTCTTGTGTTTCCACTTCTAGGAAACCTATTACTTCTTCTGGTTACTCTTTGAAATCACTATCAAGTATTTTGAGCACTAACTCATTATCTTTTGACCTTTCTTTATTCATTCTCTTATTGTTTATTCAATTGTCATTTTTTGAAGGTCCCTTACATCTTAAATAGAATTGAAGTTGCTTCCAAGGCTAGAGTCAAGATAATCAATGTTTTCCTGACTTGATTATGCATAAGAAAAGCTTCAACCAAGCATTTGAGCTCATTTACAATTGACGTGAATCTTGAATGCATATCACGAATGGATTGACCATTATTTATATTGAAAGCCTTGTACTGAGTAGTGCCCACATCAATGTTTGTCTGCTTGACCTGACTAGTCTCTTCATAAGTACGTTATGAATTAACATGGCCTAAACCATGGCCTAGTCATGTTGGGTTTTTCAAGTCCTCCTAGGAACGGAGACCACCCCCATTAGCCTAGCCAACCAAAACACAATATAACTAGCAGTGGAAGAGTACGAACTATTTAACAAGATAGATAAATCAATAACAAGAGGGATCTAAGAATCCAAAACCCAATCCATCCACACTTTGTCCATAAAAGACTCTAAGAAAACCAAACATCAACCTAAGTCTTAGCATACCCCCAACAGTAGCAAATAAAGAACCCATAGAAATAATCTAAGACATGAATAAAACATGACTATGAAATAAAGGTCTTCGAGAGAATGAAAACTCACCACTTCAAGCTGATTCATGAGCAATCTAGAGATAACCTTCCAATGTCCAAGAAAACAGAAGAGTCTTATGACCCTGCATCGCATGGGGATTCAATGTCAAGGGATGATTAGCAGGGTGAGCACTAACATGTAGCTCAAGGAAAAGATAAAATATTTCCAAGTCCAAAATCATAGTAAAATCATATGTATACAATGTACATACACACACACACACACATATATATATATATTAAATATCAGGATAGGGAATAAGAATTAGTATGAGATTTAAAATATTAACCTAGACTATGTATCTTCAATTGTGATAAAGGTATCCATAGGCTATATGGGTCTAGATCCCCCCACAAGAAGGCCCAATGTTTGTTAGCCATATGAACTAGAGATATAAAAAAAGGCTGGGGAATCTGTCATCACCCAAACCAGGTCCTACCTATGATGGGTATCTCAAGTCCACCAAGGATTAGAGACCACCCCAGTTGCCTAGTCAAATAGAACACAACACACCTAGTAGTGGATGAATTTTAAATATATAACATGATAGGTAAAGATAAGCTTAAGAAGTCTAAAATACAACCACACCTAATACTGACTCCACAGTAATCCACAAAGCCTCTATGTCAAAACCAAATTAAATTAATAATGGGATATGCCCCCAACGATATCTAAAAAAGAGTTCAAGGAAAAGTCTATTAACCATGAAGTAATGGCCTTTTCGAAGAAGAAGGCTCACCACTTTAAGTTAACTATTGAAAACTTAGAAATCCTACCACTGTGTATGAAAAGTTGAAATGCCTTGGGATCCTGCATGCATGGGGATACAATGTTTGGGGGCGATTAGCGGTTTGAGAGATAGCATGTAAATCATGGATTAGGGGTAAAATAGGTCATGATCGAAAGTTTAGAATCATTTGAAATCAATGCGCACGACCATATGTAAATACATGAACATATATATATATATATGTATCTCATGTCGGGATGGGTAAGAAGGATTATCATTAACTTTAAAACCTTAACCAAGATTTTATAGCTCAACCGTTATAAGAAAGCACCTATTGGCTATATGGGTTCAACTCTCCCCTAGTTGAAAGGGCCACAGTATGTGCAACCTCACAAACTAGAGAATAATCATATTCACATATGTACCATGGGGGACTCAAACCTCCCGATCATCTATAAAAGGTGACTTAAGAATCCCGTTATTTAACATTGGGGACTCGAACCACACAATCTTTGAATAAGGAGGATTCGAACCACTCAGTTATTTAGACCTCCACGATGGAAAATACGATTTCTTGTGTTGGTCCATAGGGAAGTCCACATGCATAACCTAATTACACATCCCTCTTTAGGCCCAATTAAAACATCTTTCATACATTCCTATCATTTAACCAATTAATTCATTTAGGCTTACCATTGGTATCGTCATAACACCTTCACTTGCAAGTTTAACATTATCATGTTGTATTTGTTATCTATCACATAGGGGAATCCATGACCCCCTAGGTTCAATTATTCATATTTATAGGGAATCCATAATTCTTGAAGTTCAATAAAATCATTCTGTGATTCGTTAGTCTTTTATTCCATGAAATAGTATAAGTGAACAAATCAAACCATGTGAAAAAACCATATTTCAATATTAATTTAATAAATGGGTTGAGGGAACGCAATTTCTAAAACCTATGCCAAACCAAAATCATCAATTTTGGGGGAAACCATAACCCTTTAGTTTATTCACCATACCCATGCATCCCACAAGTTCAAAACCACTAATAAAGCAAAAACAATGCATAAAAACTCATGGGAAATTAATTTAAGATTCAACCATGCCAAAGCTCTCAACTCATATCAAAACCCATGGAAAAATAACCATATGAATTCATTCTTTAATGTAAAACAAGTTTAAGGATAGATTCACATGCCTAAAAGTGGCACAATTACGGAGAGAATTCAACCCTTGGTAGCTCTAGATTCCAATTACTTGGAAACACTAGTGTTCTTTCCTTGGGAAATTGAGAGAGAATTCTAGAGTGTTTTGATTTGATAATTGATGAAAATAATACCCCAAAGGTGTTTTATGGATGTGGGGTCTAACTAGGGAAAAAGGGAAATGACCAAAATGCCCTTAATAAAAAACTGAAAAACTATCGTCCAGTCGTTACAGATGACCTTACAACTCATAGGGCCACCATAAAACACGTGGCATTTAGTCATAGGCTGGACAACATCCATGGTAACCAACACTGGTTTGAGTATGACTCATTCCCTAGGACTCGTAATTAGACCTTATGACTCATTATGTCATATCGTAGGTAAGACAGAAACATTGGACACCTTTACTGGTTAGGCTACCAGAACCACTATATGACTCATTGGGTGCCATTCGTGAACAACACAGAAACATGGCCAAACATACTAGTCCTACTGCAATTAGAGTCCTACAACCCGTAATGACACCCTGCGACTCATAGGGAGAGTTGTAGTTTGGGAAGTAAGCTCACAGGTCAAGAAAATTTCAAGGACCAAAATCTGGGGTGTTTCATTCTCCCCCCTTAGGATCGATCATTCATTCTCAACTGATGAGTTAAGGCATCCATCAGCCTAATTTATCATAAAACACAATTACACTTTCTTTTAACAAAGAAAAAAATAGAGATATTAAGGAATACACATACCTCAAGCACGATTATCCAAAACAGGAAAAAAGAACGAATATTTTAAATTCATGTCCTCTTCTCTTCCCATGTTGCTTATTCAACCTTTTGGTTCCTCCGCAGAACTTTCATCGAAGCCACATCCATAGTCCTCAAATAACGGACGTACTTATCTAGAATATCAATCAGTACTTCCTTATAAGATAAGGAATCCAAAACACCAACACTCTCCAAATAAAAAATCAATGAAGTATCACACACATACTTTTTCAACATCGAAACATGAAACATCGGGTAAATGGAACCCAAACTCGGAGGCAATACAAAATCATAAGCCACATTGCCTACTCACCTCAAAATATGATATGGACTAATATAACAGGGACTAATATTTCCTTTCTTTCTAATCCGTATCACTCCCTTCAAGGGAGATACCTTTAAGAATACCAAATCATCTGCATTAAACTCCAAGTCCTTTCACCTCACATCTGCATAGGAATTTTGAAGACTTTAGGCGGTCTTAAGCCTATCTTTAATCGCCTTCACCTTTTCCATAGCTTGGTGAACCAAGTTTGGACCATACAACCTGTTCTCACCATACTCAAACAACCCAATAGGAGGCCTATACCTGCTACCGTACAAAGCCTCAAAAGGAGCTATTCCAATGCTAGAGTGACAGTTTTTATTATGTACAAACTCTAAGAGAGGAAAATGAACAACCCAACTACCACCAAAGTTGATCACGCAGAATCTTAGCATATCCTCTAATGTTTTAATGGTCCTCTCTGCTAGTCCATCCGCTTGAGGGTGGAAAGCGGTGCTAAGGATCACCCTAGTTCCCAAACCTCTCTAAAAAGAATTCCAAAAATGTCATGATAACTAAGTACCTCAATCAGATATGATGGAAATTGGAGCACCATGCAACTTTACAATTTTTGAATGAAAAGCTTAGAATAATCCTCTGTCGAATAATGAGTTTTTAATGGCAAAAAGTGAGCATACTTAGTCATCCTATCAATGATGACCCAAATCAAATCAAACTAATTCTGAGACCATGGAAGGCCAATAACAAAATCAATATTATTCACCTCCCACTTCCACATAGGCAACTTAATTTCTTGAAACAACCAATAAGACCTCAAGTGATCTACCTTCACTTCCTGACACACCATGCACTTAGCCATAAAAATTACCACTTCCTACTTTATGTTATTCCACCAATAGATCTCTTTCAAATTATTGAATGTTTTCATTAAACCTGGATGAATAGTGCACCTTAACTCATAAGCCTCAACCAATATTCTCTCTCCCAGCTCATCAACATTAGGAACACATAACATACCTTGGTACCTCAAGATACCATCACCAACAATCTACAAAGCCATCACCTTCTGGTGACCCATATCATCCTTGATTTTCATCAGCATAGGGCCCGAAACCTACTTCTTCTTCACCTCATCATCCAGAGAGGACTTTACCACCTTTTAAATAATTACACCACCATTCTTAAAGTCCAAAAGATGAACTCCAAGATTAGCCAAATGGTTAATATCCATTACTAACCCTTTCTTATCCTCATCAACATGATACAAGCTCCATATAGACAACCTGCTAAGAGCATTACCAACTATGTGAGCTTTACTTGGATTATTATAAAGACTTAGGTCATAGTCCTTGAGCAACGAAAGCTATCTCCTCTACTTGAGATTCAACTCTTTCAGGGTGAACACATGCTGCAAACTCTTATGTTTTGAGAAGATGTCAACGAAAACCCCGTAAAAATAATGATGCCACATCCTTAGGGGAAAAATCATAGCTAATAATTCCAAATCATAAGTCAGATAATTCTTCTGATGCACCTTGCAATGCTGTATCAACACACAACCTAGTACTATATGGGATGCATCATAATAAACAACAAAGACATCAGTACCCTCGGTTAGGGTCAAAACCAGAGTTGAAGTTAACTTATTCTTCAACTTCTTAGAACTATCCTCACAAGTATCCGACCATAGAAACTTTTCCTTCTTCTAAATAAACTTAGTTAATAGGGCATCTATCAAAGAGAATCTGTCCATAAACCTCCTATAATACTCGGCTAAACCCAAAAAGCTCTGAATATCAGTTGGAGTCATGGGTCTAGGCCACTTCTTAACCACCACAACTTTCTGTAGATCTACCATGATCCCCTCGCTAGAAAAAACCTGACCCAAAAAATTAACAACATTTAACTGGAATTCACACTTAGAAAATTTAGCATACAAACGCTGATCCTTAAGGTTCTACAACACTATACAGAGGTGACTGGCATGATCCTCCTCACTCTTGAAGTATACCAATACATCATCAATAAATACAATAACAAACAAATCTAAGAACTAATGGAATGCTCGATTCATAATATCCATAAATGTCGCTGGTGCATTATTCAAACCAAAGGTCATCACCAAAAACTTACATGACCATACTGGGTTCGAAAAGTATCTTAGGGATATCCACCTCCCTAATGTTTAGCCTATGATAACCTGACTGAAGATCCATCTTTGAAAAGTAATTAGCACCCTAAAACTAGTCAAATAAGTCATTAATCCAAGGAAGAGGATACTTATTCTTCACTGTCACCTTATTCAACTACCAGTAATCTATACATATTCAAAGGGACCCATCCTTCTTACGTACGAAGAGTACCAGAGTTCCCCACGGGGAAATGCTAGGATGAATAAAACCCTTATCAAGAAGATCTTTCAAATAATTCTTAAGCTTTATCTTCTCACTTGGAGCCATTTGATAAGAAGGGTAAGAGATAGGATGAGTGTCTGATAAATGGCTAATCCCAAAGTCAATTTTCCTACCAGGAAGAACAATGGGACGATCATCAAGAAATACTTCGAGAAACTAATAGACCACAGGGCCAGATTGTAACGAAGGACCATCAGAGTTAGAATCATTAACCAAAACTAGGTGATATAGACACCCCTTGGAAATAAACTTTTGGGCTCTTAAATAAGAAATAAACCTTCCCTTAGGCACTAGGGAACTACCCTCCCACTTAATCAATGGTTCATTCAAAATTGATAATTGACCCTTCGGTTCCTACAATCAAGAGAAACATAGGACGAGTGAAGCCAATCCATCCTAAGATAACATCCAAATCTAATATCTCCAACTCTGTCAAATCCACTAATGTCTCCCTACGATAAATAGATACCACACAAAACCTATCGACTCTCCTAGCCACAATAAAGTCACCTACCAGGGTAGACATAGAAAAAGAATTAGGAATACACTTGGGACCAAAACAAAAATGAATAACCACATAATGGGTCACATAGAAGAGGGTAGACCCAGGATAAAGCAGATAATATATATCATGAGAGAAAAGTTTTAGCATACTGGTAAAAATATCTAGAGATGCTTCAAAATCCCAACGGGTGGCAAGAGCATACAGATGATTTTATCCAGTGCCGATTCCAAAAGCAGTACCCATTGGTGCAAGAGATGATGAAGTGGAAACTGGGACCTTGTTAGCCCCAAAAGAAACCCTGGAAGGACAATCCCGCCGTAGGTGACCTATATGAACTCAACTAAAATAGTAATTCATCCCCTTATTACACTGACCACAATGCAACTGATCACAGAACCAGCAAGAAGGATATGATAAAGCTGACTGGGCTTCACTAGTTTGAGTCTAGGCACCTTGTGCCTTGAACCCACTGTCAGCCTACAAATAATGGTCACTAGATGACTTTGGCTAAGGAGCACTAGCCATCGAGTAAGATTTAGAACTTTCGTAATTCTTCTTAGACCTCTGATTACCACCTCTTCCACTCTGCTACTAACCTCTACCCTGATCTAAATACTTGAACTTCTTAATTTGTCTTTCTCCCATCTGTGCTTGCTTCTTCTTCTCCTCCTCAATATACTATAAGTCTAGAGATATCGATATCTTTGTTCAACAAGGCATCCTAGTACTCCAACATTAAATCACAAGCAACCCAGGAGCAAACTTCCTTATCTTAACAATTATTCTAGACACTAACTCAGGAGCATAACGAGACAACTGATGGAACTTCAAGGCATATTCCTTCACCATTATCCTAACTTGCTTAAAATTCATGAACTCCTTAACATTTTCCTCACTCAACTCCTAAGAAAAGAAGCGATCAAAAAAGCACCAGAGAAATTATCCGCACATCACCCTTTGACTGATTCAACTCATCATACCATTGATACGCTATATCCTTTAGCTGGTATGCAGATAAATCCATCCCCCAAAAGTCAAAAGAATGCACCACATAGAAAATCTTCTCCATCTCATCCCCTTGAGGATCATCCACAATCTTTGATCTAGTAAAGGTCAGAGGATTGAACCTCATAAATTTCCTAGCTCGAGTAACCTCAGAAGAACTCACAACAACACCAATAGGACCCGAATAACATGTTTGAGATGTCACCAACTTTGTAAATTTGACTTATTTTAACCCATAATAATTTTAAAAAATAAATGGATTTCTCTCAAGGATAATAAGTTCTCTCTCTCTATCTCTTTTTAATAAGAAGCCATAAATTTCATGTAGGGTTCTTGGTGTAGTTGCCTCTTGTAAGCCAAGGTAGGTAGTGATTAACTTGTGGATTTAGTTTAATTTCACCATGATAAGGTGATGAAAATCAGGTTTTCCACATTTGAAGTGCAAAAAATTCCTCTAAGCTTGTCAGTCCCACCTTTCTCTAATTTCTACAAGGAGTGAAAATAAGTTCAAGTTCATGAAGAAATTGAGGGTATAAGGATTTCCACCAATAAAAGGTAAGGTTAATACACATTTTGTTACTCCCCCTTTTATATGAATTTGGGTGAAACATTGTGGATGTTTTGATAAGAGCTTAAAGGATGGTGAATGCAATATCATGTTGCAAGGATGAAGAATATTTAGGTCTTAGAAAGTGTTTTATGAGTATGTGTTAGGGACTACTCAGTTGATGTTGGGAAATAGTATGGGAAGTTTGTATTGAAATATAGATAGAGAGTGTAATGATACACCACCTAACTAGATATTGTATGAGCTCTCTACTCGGCTACTATTTTGAGTGAGTTCGAATATCACAAATTTGATAGTTAGCTACTAATACTAGTTTTACAACGTACTTCATTATAGGTAAGTAATCTGAAGAGAAGAAGGTTAATTTTGGGTAACACCAGAGTTGTACAACAAGGTATGTAAGGCTACTCTATTTATATTTTTTGTCATGAAATTCAACACTTGTGTTACAAATAAGCTTACAAAGTTCTCCTATAGAAAATGATACATAGTTGCAGTATACGATCTCACATATACGAAATGACCTTATTCCACTCCCTAGTTACTATTTTAACTCCCACATGGGAATTATGTCAACTACAAATGCATAAATACCTATACGAGGCCAATAATGCCAGATAAAGCCCCCACATGGGCAACACACCTTAAATATTATCTCAAGTCACCAGCAACAAAAACATAAGACCCAGCACGAGCACTCAATAATAATATTATTGAAATATGGTTTCGAAGATTATTACCCATACTCATAACATATTTATATATATATATATATTAACTACCCAGCCAGACTGAAGAAAGTTACGCGATAACCTATCTTGTGACATTAAAACCCAAAACCTAAAGACCATCAATGCAGAGCTTCCCTTCTTAAATAGCCTCATAATCAACTAAAACTTATAAATATAGAATCTATGCATAAAAGAAAGCCAACCATACCAATATTTTCCACTTTCAAGTCAGGGTCAAAATGGACCCCCAAAATAGGTTTTCCAAAATGAAAGGGTAAAACCAAAATTCTTGTTTACAAAAACCTTACCTATGATTAAAGGTTGCCTTTGGATAAAACCCAAGTGAAAACGGGTTATAAATTAGGTTTTAACCATATAATTTCCTTTTAAATCCTTCTAGGCCCAAAAATCCCTAAATTTCTATTTGAAATCATGAGTTAAAAGTGTTTTAAATCATAATCGAAGTAAAGTAATTGAAATAGTAATTTAGAGCTTACCTAAGATTGAAAATGGAAGAAATCACTTAAAGATACCTCAACTCAAAGCTCAAGGTCTTAAATGACCGCTTAACCTATCATCACTTATGCGACAACTTGATTGCTTAAGTTGTCCAGCCCAAAGGCGAAGGATGCTAAAACGGTCCCCTACCGCTAAAGCAGAAACCACTATAGAGGTTAAGTGTCTACTTTCGTGGTGGTTTACTAGTCAATCGGGGTCCACTGAAGAGGTACATCATGTACTAAAGTGGTTACCGCTTAAGCGGTCGAGGGACCGCTTAAGTGGCTGGACTAGACTTCAGCTGCATAAGAAACTTTGCTTAGTTGCAAAGTTGTCGATTGACCTCTCAAAATTCATTTGGAATTCTAGGAAGGCAAAAGAAATATGCTACTAGAATAAATTCAACATCATCTAAAACCTAAATAGTCTACTCCGATTGACCTCAGTCTAGGGGAAAAGCTTTGCTAAGATCAACCTGGGTGCCTATCTACTCTTAAAATGTTTTCCAAAAGTTTAAAGTGAAACTGAACCTCTATTTGAGATAATAGACATTGGTACACCATGGAGACTAACTATCGCATGAACATAGATATGGGATAACCTCTCAGAGCTCAAGGATATCTGAATAGGGATGAAATCAGCAGATTTGGTCACTTGGTCCATGATGACCCAAAATCTGCCAGAACCACGACAAATATAAGGCAACATAGACATGAAGTTCATAGTTGTCCATTCCCACTTCCACTTAAAAATGGATAACCTTTAAAGAAATCCACCAGGCTCTACTTTCACCTACTGATAACAAAGGCAATAACCTACAAAATCCGCTACATCCTTCCTAATACCGCCTTGCCAGTAGTGGTGTCTTAAATCACGATATATCTTGGTAACTCTGGATGAATGGAGTACTTAGAATAATGAGCTTCCTCCAAGATCAATGTCACCCAATCATCCATTCTCAACACACAAACTCAGCCTCAAATCCTAAAAACTCCATCATAATCAAGGGAGGCTTTATTAGCTTCTCTATTAAATATATTATCCCAAACTGGTATCATCAAACTAACGAGACGGAATCTGCTCTGTTAAGGAAGATCTAGACTCCCCATATACCGAAACACACCACTAGTCAAAATATCAAGCCTAACCATCTATTTAGATATATACTAAACCTCTAAGGCTAAAGGCTTTTCCTGGGTCAAAAGATGCACCAAGCCACCCAGACTATTCATCTTCCGAGTAAGGCGTCAACAACTATATTAGCCTTTCCCAAATGAGAGAGAATAGTTATATTATAATCCTTAAGTAACTCAAGACAATGAAGTTACCTCATATTAAGATCTCACTGGGTGATGAAGTATTGAAGACTTTGGTGATCCAAGAAGATATCACAATGTACTCCATTCAAATTGGCCTCCACAACTTCAATGCAAACACAATCGCACACAACTCTTAATCCCAGGTAGGGTAATTCTTCTCATGAGGTTTCAACTATCGAGAAGCATGCACAATTACCTAACTCTCTTACATCAGCATGACACCGAACTCAATGCCAGAAGCATTAAAAGAGATAATAAATCCCATGCCCTTCATGGGAAACACCAAGATAGGAGTTGATGTCAATAAATCCTTGAAATTTTGAAAGCTCGTCTCACAAAAATTTGTCCACTAAAAAGAAATCTTCTTCTGAGTTAACTGGGTCAAATAAGCTGTAATAGATGAAAAACCCTTAACAAAGCATTGATAGTAGCCTGCTAAATAAACAAAACTCCAAATCTTGATAGGTAAATTCAGCCTAGCCCAATCATAAACCGTCGTAGTCTTGGCCAGATCGACCATAATACTATCCTTAGTGATAACATGACCCATGAATGAGAGAGACTCCTTCCAAAACTCACACTTGGAGAATTTAACATACAACTTCTCATCTCTCAACCTCTAAAGTATAATCTGCAAATGCTCCTCATGGTCGACCTCACTCTTGGAGTAAACCAAAATAACATATATAGTAAAACGACAAAAGAGTCGAGATATGGTCGAAACACCAAGTTTATCAACTCCATGAATGTGGTTGGAGCATTGGTAAACCAAAAAGACATGAGCAAGAACTTATAATTACTGCATCAAGTTCAAAAAGATATGTTCAGAATATCCAAAGCTCTAATCCTCAACCGGTGATACCCGGACCTTAAATCAATTTTCAAAAACACTGAAGCACCTTGAAGCTTATCAAACAAGTCATCAATATGAGGAAAAGGATAATTATTCTTAATCTTCACCTAGTTAGACTGCCAATAATCAATACACATATGTATAAAACCATCTTTTTTCTTTACAAATAAGACAAGTGCAACTCATGGTGATACACTAGGCTAGATAAATCCCTTATTTAATAATATTTGTAACTAGTCCTTAAATTTCTTTAACACCACTAGGGACATATTATAAGGAGAAATAGAAATGGACTTGGAGCCCAGCGCAACATCAATAGCAAAATTAATATTACCATCCAGAGGTATACTAGGCGAATTCGTAGAAAACCCATCCATGAACTTACAAAAAATACGAGCAAAATCCAAATGAGGTAGTGAAGCAACACTAATATCATGAATATGCACCAAGTAACAAACATCCACTCTCTACTATTCTACGAGCATATAGAAAGGATATAACTCTTTTTTGACACAAATGAAGCATACCCATCTAAGCTATCTTGGCATATCTGGCAAAGCTAAAGTCATGGTCTTATAATAATAGTGTAGAATAGAATGATAGGAAGCTAACCAATCCATACCTAAGATGAAATTAAAATTTACCATAGCTAGGATAAATAGATCCAAGTCTCAAGCGACCATAAAGGTCATAATATAGGATCGGTGCACCCAATCCACCACTAAAGAGTCTCCTACGGGGGTAGATATACGAATAGGCATGGAAAGAGGATCACAAGTAAATCAAAACTAGAAGTAAAATATGCACACACATGAGAAAGTCAACCTCAGATTAAATAACACAGATGCAGATCTGAAGTAAATATGGATGATACCTATAATAACTATGTCTGAAGTCTCTGGCTTAAATCTGGAGGTATAGCATAGCACTGATCACATTGTTAAGGTACTAAGTAACCCTGCAACCACTACTATAGGCACCACTTCCTCTGCCTCAATCACCTTTAGTAGTACCTCTACCAATCTAAGAATAACCTTTCACAATTGACATATGAGTAGCCTAAAACTATAGCAAGGGCAATCCTTGTCCATATAAAAAAATCATCACATAGAAAACAAACTTTGTGGCCCTACTCAATCTGAAGAAGTGCGGCTAAGCTAGAACAACCAACTTGGGATGACCCTCGACTACCTGTAGCCCTTGAATCTAAATTTCTACTACCCAAATCCTACAAAGATGCTTGCACTGGTCTACCATGGTAACTATGGGAAGATTTAAAATCTCTTACTCGAAGGAAGTGCCCACTGAACTAGCCCTGATGGTGCACTCTTTGGCACCTCCCTAAGTAGATAGAAGGATAGATTTGGTCATCTTTACATGATCTAGCATAATCTGAAAAATCATCCCTGACACTTCTATTTGGGTTATAGCCAACTAAATGTAGCATCCATTTCCTTCATCTTAAGTGTAAGTGGGAGATGATCACTATGGATTTCGTAGCTGGTCTACTCCTGAATTTGGAGATCTTTGACTCTACTTGGGTGATCATGGATCGATTGACCAAATTAGTGCATTTCATTCCTATGAGGGCTAGCTGTAATATAGAGAAGTTAGCCAATATATGTATTAGAGAGACTGTTCGATTGCATGGTGTCCCTATTTCCACTGTATCCGATAGAGGTATGGTGTTTACCTTGGATCTTTGGAGTACTATTTAAAGTGAGTAAGGTCCTCTACTTGATTTGAGAACAACTTTTCACCCTCATATGCATGTACCAATCTAAGAGGACTATTCAAGTTCTAGTGGATATGCTATGAACACGCATCAAGGAATTTAGAAGTCATTGGGACCAGTACTTTATTGCTTCAAACTTAGATCAACTGAAGCTGAGGTACTACCCCTTCATTAAAGGACTGGTATTTGGAAACTAAAAATGAACTATTCTGTTTCTACTATTAACTTAGTCATAGCATTAATGGAGCCAATCCATGTCGAGAATGACATTAAAATTTGTCATCTCTAATTATATTAAATCTGCTGAAGTGACTTTCTGAGATATCATAATCGGACAGTTTTTATATACCCGTCGGGTTATGATAGACTTACTACTGGGGTAGAGACTATGAATAGTTCTATTAAAATTTAAGGTTTGACTTTAAAGTTGACTGTTGTGTAAGGAGTTACAGTAGACAAGGAATCTCCTAGATCTAATAAGGCATAAAAATATAATAGAAGATATGTAATGTACAAGCAATCACATCAGGAGGACTTTCCTGATCTTGTTTGGACTGAAGTGCATAAAGCCTATTTGGATGTTACCCACAGGTAGCACTAGAAGTGGCGCCCTAATAATTTGGGCGACCGGACTGAGCTAAAGAAAGGTTGGACTGACCCTGTTGGCGCAAATACCTTCCCCTCTAAGCCAATACTCTACACTTCTGTATCCTGTGGCCTTGCTTACCATATCTAAAAAATATATTACTACCATCTATACACACTCCTTTATATTCTTACCACATTCTCCACAAAGCGGATGGGTACGACTACTACTCACACTACCCTAGGTTTTAGAGCCTGGAGCTCCATCCCAATGTCCATTTTTAGACTTGGTACTGGTACCCTAACTGAAAGCAGAACTGGGGCTGAGGATCTTTGACAAAACTAAGAGAGGTTACTACCCCCTGATCTTAGATTAGAATCATTTGTTCTAGCCCTCTTATTCTTTCTACGCTTCCTTCTCTCACTATGCTGAGTGCAAGTTAAAATCCTAGATTGGACAACAGTCTGCAAATTATTCTAAGAAACTACTAAATAAGCTAAGATAGTGAAAGCAGCTATAAATTTAGCATGAGAGACATGCTCATGCAGGGGGTCGGCCTGACCGGATGAAGAAGCTGGCTGGTTTTTATTACTTCTTCCATTAGCTTCTCTGGGTGGCATGTTTTGGAAGCATAAGGAAGAGATGAATTAGATTGAGAGCTTAAATTGAGTTCATGTTCATTCGCACAACATGAATACTGAAAGAAGGGAAACTTTTCCTAAAACATCTCATAGCCTTTTGTCCATAAGTGTGAGCCACTACACACCCATGCACAAAGCTTTACGCGATGTAGCTTTTAGACTTTCTATGACACTATTGAACCTTAGGCTCTGACACCAAGTTTGTAACGCCCCAAGTCTGTACCCCAGATACTACATGGTTCTTACCACCTCGAAGGACCACAAGCTATGACTGATATCTATTGTGAGCACTGAAATACGATACTGTAATATATGTGAAAAAATAGGCCGAAATGCCATAAGGTTCAAAATTTGTAAATACTAATAAAGTGTATCAGCTAGAATAATAATTTGTAAAATTGAACAGTATTTTAATATTAGTCTAAAAAGCCTCTAACTAAACTTTCTGAAAGTGGAGTTGATGGGACAGACCCCAACTAACCCCAACAACTGAAATACTGAATAACAACATATCCTCAATAAATAAGGATTCACTAATAACCTGACATTACTGGATGAATTTGAATATGTCTATATGTGTTCGAAAACCTGAGAGTCCAAACCTATGATATGAAACATCATAGTGCAAAGAAAGAACATGTGTCAGTACGTGGAATGTACTGTTATGCTAGATATGGTAAGGCTGAATGCAAGAGTTCATATGCATAAATAATAACTGACTAAATTATATAGATAAACTGAGCATGAGAGTATGTGGATAATCTGAACTACTGTAAATACTGAGCATGCAATACTGTACATATATATATATATATATCTATATATTGTTACTGAGCTTTTCTGAAGTTAAGTACTGAGTTATGATGTAGAGTAACTATAATCTGATATTTATGATAACTGAGTTACTAATACTGATTGACTGTATGTGACAGTCCTAATTCTGTAAACATATTCATATTTCATTTATAGAGATATTTTATCAAACACTTGTAGGGCATACTCTTGTACATATACTAACATGTCATAATTTCATCAACATATATTTTGGTGGCGTGATCAAATCCTTCATGATTTTTGGATATCTTGGCATCTGCTCCAATGTCTCTACGAGAGGTATGTTGATGGTTAAATCTCTTAGCATAGACAAACTTTTTTGATAATTACCTTATTCTTGTTGCTTTTTCAGTCTTTGTCGATAGGGAGGTCGTGGTCTTGGAATGGGTTTCAGTATAGGTTCTAGAATCTTTTCTTCTGCTTCGTTTGGCTTGTTGCTGCTCCCCTTATCAACTGGCTCCTCCTCACTTTTTTGCTCATCAATTATAGTGCAGGTTGATCTATAGTTACCTTAACACTCTGAGTGCTAATGGCATGGTATTGACTATTATTTCTGGGATTTACCACCGTATTGCTCAGAAGAGTGCTAGGTTATTTCTGATTCACTATGGCTGATATCTGACCAAGTTACTGCTCTAAATATTTGATTGTTGTAGCATGAGACTCCACTTTCTGGTTCAACCCCGACTGATCAACTTTGATATTTTTCAAGCAGTTCTCTTGATTTTTTTGCCCTTTGACCAACTTGGTCAGGAGTGTCTCTATTTTGGACACTATATCTTGACTTTCTAGTGAAATATATTTATCACTCTTCTCCTTGTAGTCATACTTACACCACTAATCACCATCTCTATCTCTATGCCTATCATTGTAATAGTTCTGACATTGATTTCTTTGCCCTTAAGCTCATAAATCCACTAACGTACGATTAAGAAAATTCATCTTTTATTCATGTTCAATTTCAAATGGTTTGGATGTCGACCCTTTTATAGCAACTACTTTTACTTTCTCAGCATTCATTGAAGCAAACTATTTTATCAGCAGTCCGATATCAATATGAAGTTGTGCAACCTCTTATGCTACCATATCATTTGCTGCTCCATACGTATTTGATACCCTAATAGCTTATGTACCACTATTATATTCCAAATCTCAAGTGTTCCATCCTCTGTTGGTAACTACAATATCATTAAGAATTTCCTATCCAGCTTCCCAATGAAGATGTATGAATTCTCCACTGGAATTTGTATCTAACATAGCTCTTAAACTCTCATTCAATGATCTATAGAAGAACTCAGAAAAGTAAGATCCTTTGATTCTGTGATTTGGTACCATGCTTAACTTTTTCTTTAACCAAAACCATGCCTCCTACATGGACTCTGCAGGTAGTTGTCTGAAGTTGTAGATTTCATCCTTTAATTGCAGCATCCATGCTAGAGGGAAAAATCTATTTAGAAATTGTGTCTTCAATTCATTCCAGGGAGTGATAGATCCTCTAGAAATTTCTCCTAGCCATAAATATTCCTCTCCGGTCAACAAAAATAGGAACAACCTCAGTCTCAATGCCTCCTGATTAACCCCTGAAATATTATAGTTTGTGTAGATCCCTATAAAATATGTAAGATACATATTTGCTTCATCCTTAGGTGCACCAAAAAATGCACCTTTTAGATTCAACAATTAGATCATCAATTCACATTAGGGGATAATATTGGAGGAATGATAGATCCTGATTCGATAGACTCAACTAACCTGGATCTTCATCATCTAGAACTTGACGATCAACAATCTGTCTAAGTCTGACTTGCGCATGTTGTTGAGCTACTCCTGCCTCTGTGGAAGCTTTAGCCTATTTGGATTCCCTGTATTCTTTCTCCAACAGATGTTATATCTGTAAGTATGTAATTTGTTGTGGATCTATTGGACCACACGGGAGTGCCGTGTTTGGATCCATAGTTTGGTCAAAAACTTGTTCTACCATGCTTCTTGGTGTTTAAAGTATTCTGTCAGGTTCTAGATTAAAAGAGAGTAAGGGACTCCCTCTACTCCTAGTGCCTGGCATACACCGATATATGCCAAATAATCACGGATATGGACTTATGAGAGTGTGTTGGACTTGAGCCTTGGTGTGTGCAATTGAAGTGTAAAAGAGGTCCCAAACACACACAATCAATCTACTTTTTAGACTTGATAGGTGCCTTAGCCTTGAGGTCTATTATGGGCATTTTGTCTTTCATTTTGTAATAGCTATATAAGAAACATGTTGGGATTCTTTAATTTGTTTTTGAAAATATTTTAAGTCATAAGACAATAAGAACACAAGTTCTCTCTTTAAAGAGATTTGTCCGAAACTAGGGCTAGAATAAGTATGGAATCACTTGTCTTGCTTTTTACTTGGAAACGTCGATGCTTGAGAGGTGGAATCCGATCTTGTCTAACATAAGAGATAGGCGAATTGTTGTGTATAGTGTTAAGGGTACAGGAGTGGAATAGGCTCTTGGGTTCTTAAGATTATTCCTTTATGTAGCCTATCTATCTATCCTTTGTTTTCTTTGGAATCTTGTAGATTTTTTTATTGTTAATTCAAACCATGTGTTTTTGTTCTTATATTGTTGTTATCATTTTGTGTTCACCTTGTTCTTGTCGTGTTGTTGTTGTTTCAGTGTTAAAATACACCTTCAATCATATTAACCTTGTTGTTGTTGTTGAACCCGAGAAGTATAGTCCAAGGGGGTTTAGTCTTGAATTTGTGGACTGTTTTGGATTAATTTTGGTGTTCCATGGATAATAGTGTATCACAAACTAAAAACTAAGAAATTAAAAACCCATGAACTTCATTAATTCAATGAACCGTTCAAACCGCCCTCCTCGGCAACGTCGCCAAAATTTTATGTCGCCCAAAATACACCTCCACTAGAAATATAAAGTGGTCGACTACAAATATAATAACCCAACAAGGTTGGGGTATATCCCATAGGGAAAACATGAATAATTATAGGCCTTGGTGTAATCCACAAGCAGTATAGTCAAGTAAATAGGGGGATTTTTTGTATCAGTAGTAAGTAGTAATCAACTCTTGAGTATTGTATAGTTGAAATCAACATTAGACGAATGCTAGGACTATGTTCCCTCTGGCTTCTAAACTACGTAAATTTCTCATGTTCAACCCAATTCTTATAGTGTTTTGCAGGCAAAGCTTACAAGTTAGGTATTATCCATATGATAAATTTCACCATATGACTTAGTTATACTCTCAGAGTGTTGCCTTATTGCCCCTTGTTATGGGCCAGTCATAATTGGTTATCGTAAAACTGTCTTAATCCTCGCTACACAATCACAAACTTCTTGGTTATCGAATGAATGCAAATACAAGCTATCCTAAGTGTTTGCAGCTACTTGAGGCTAATTAATAAAAAGGAGAATCAAGATACACACAGAAACCCTAGAACAATTGAATCTCACACTTCCTTTACTTAGCTAATCCACTACGGTTCCCACAACCCTACCTGAGGAGATTAGCCACTCATGTTTGTACAATAAACTATTATTATAAATAAACAACACATAAAATTAATTGTACAAGATTAAGATGAGTAAACTCTGAAGTATTTAACTGAATAAAACCTTAAATCTGGAGAAACAGTGTAGAAGAAAGTAATTGTAAGTAAAATAATGTCGTAATGTGTAACCAAATTAAAGATAAATGATAACGCTCAACTTACAGGTCAATTTAAGTGCAAGGCCATCATTGCCAATAGATTTATAACTAAGAGTCGGGGTCAAATCCATGATGAACAATGTGAGTGGCGGTTTAGTAAGTTCGAAATAAAAGTTGTTTGCTGAGTTCAAACCTATGGTTCAAGATAGTTTGGGGGTTTTCAATGTTTGCTAGTGAGAGAGTAATTCTTGGGCGTCTAAGCGACTAATTTGAGACTAAGAATAATAAAAGTATAATCAATTAAAATGGATCTTGGGATTATACTTTCCTAGGAGCAATATATGCATGGGAACATGATAATTCGATGTAAATTCAAATCATTGATGATGCAGTAGGCTAGGTTTAAGGTCTTTGAGGCTATTTTTTCAAAAATAAAACTCAAAGATATCACCCATTGACCCTTTGGAGTATGTAATGAGCGTGTCAATTAAAGTCGCCCAATACATTAATTGGGTATCCCTATTTCTAGGATGATACCCATGGTATAGTTAACTTCTCAACCACCCTTATGTATAAGATAGTGATAGATTATAAAACTAAACACATAATTCTCTTCCATTGCTTTGGTTCCCATATTCCCCTTTCAAGGATGATGTGGGTTCCTAAAGTTCACTTAAAACCCTTTTTTCGAAGATGGCTATGAGCTTTCTAGAGATTAGAGTTTTCACCCATCAAACCTATGTGGGTATTTGGGGCTTTCACCAACAAGTCTCAACCAATTTAATCTAGCAATAATATAACACATTATCAATAAACTAAAATTTACAAAAATAACTCGAATCCCACACATATTTACACCCTAATATAGCATAATCCAAAGAGGTAGATCTAACACATCATAAGGATAAAGAAAACAAATATACGAAGATGTCTATCAAAGTTATTCATATGAAAATAAAGAGAGGAAAACCACACTTTAGACTCAAATGAATCTTCAATAGAAAAAGCCAAATCTACGATTTAAAGCTCCTTTAATTTAATCTTGTCTCAAGTTAGTGTAATTTTAAGCTTCAAGCTCCAAAAAATTACAAAACCCTAAACTAAGAATGGGTGGTAGGGTTACAAAATGATGGATGGATTAGGGTTTGAGTCTTCTTTTGTTGGGAAAATTTGGGACAACTTTGTGCATTTATATTTTTGTCTTTGGGCTTAAATCTCGCTAGGCCGCGATCACGGTGTATTTAATACGACCGCAGTTCAACGATCATAGGAAAATCCACGCAATCATGGCACTTTGACCTGCTTGACTCGGTGCAATCGCGGGATGATTCCCACAATTGCGATAACTAAGGCCATATTCGGCTCTAGGTCTTCAACTGCACTTCTTTACATCCTTTTGTTCCTTTTTGTAGCTCCAATTCACATCTTTTCATCTCATCACCTTTGTGCCTGGAAAATATGGATATTAGTGTATTTAATCACAATTATGTCTCACTTATTCATTCAAAAAAGGTGAGATGCACAGATGATGAGTGAAAATGAGTGGTAAAATCACCACTCATCAGCACCCCAACTCAAAGCTTTTGATTATCCTCAAGTAACCTATCTCTTACCATGAGATACAATCATGAATGCCCAAATTTCATGCCTTAAAGATCATACTGACTTCAACCTTAGTCTCTACCTCAAGTATCTCATTGCACATAGGCTAAGATATTTTTCACTACACCTCTCATCACGTGATGCAATATCTAAGGATGCATAAGACTTTAAAGTGCATCCAAGAAAATAAAAATTAACACTCTAAAAGTGAATCCCTTTTAACAAAAACTAAGCTATACTCCACTTGCCTCATTACTTGGGAGGTGACAAGATCGCCCCACCTCAACTTGTTCACATGACAACCTCATAAGTAAAAAAATTTCACACACCAAACTACCAAATATGCAACAAAGAATTTTAAGTGCAAAATCTCTCTCCCTTTAAAAAAAATTATCTATGCAACAAGTGTCATACCATAGGCTTGCCTCTACTTTCAATCACTACTATGAAGAAAGTACATGGTTGGAGATCTTTCAAGACTTTCTAAGCTTGTAACATAGGTTCGGTGTAGGGTAGGATATCATTTTGGACAACATTGCTACAACCTCTCTTGAACGTCTACATCACACTAATTAATCTTCCTTTATGACTATGGGACACTCTTCTTTGTTTTCTCTCTTTTTATATATGCCTATTTTTTACTTCCATTGTTCTCCAATTTTTTTCTATTTCTATATCTTGCAATTTTCATGAAATTCTTTCCTTTATTGGATCCTTTCATTTTCTATTCCTATATTTTCAACACTTAGGCACATTCGGCATTTTACTAACACTTCGTGGCCCCAAACATCCTTCCATTAACTTTCACCACCCCAAATTAGGCTTTTTAGCCTCAAGTTGCATTTTAAGTTCAAGGAGGGTGTTGTTCAAAAGAGGGATAGAAAGAATGGGTCATGACTTGTAAAGTGTTTATCAAAGAAAGGTCCAAAGGCTTAAAGTGGGTAACTAGGGATTACAACGAGTAGGCTTTAGGCTAGAGTGGGTTCCAAAGTCACAAAGATGGCCTAAGATCATTTATCCAACCACATATAACGATAGCTTTGAAAGACTAACAAGGCAAGTTCTAGAAACTGAAGTATACAAGAGATGAATGCAAATAGCTCACCACACATGGCATGTAGTATTCTACAAGGGAGTTTAAATACCCCTCCCACTAGAGACAAAAATGGAGTATTTATCAATATTAACAAGTCAAAATTTGTGCAGTCATAAAAAAAAAGATTTTTGTTACAAGGTTTCTCACCTCCATGCCCTTAATTATTTTTTTTGAAAAGATTTAGATGGAGCGGGTTGTTTGTTTTACATTTGCACCACACTCAATTTGCTAACTCACACCTACAACCAAAACCTTAGCCTCATATTTCGGCGTAATATGGGCATACCAACCATATGGTTACTCAGACTTTGCCAATGGTATGAGTGCAATCCTAAATTTCCAATGCTATAGGTACTCAGACTTCCCTTGCATCCATGGCACAAAACTTAGGTACGACGCTTTTCCATTAAGAATGATGTCATTTAAACTATTATAAGGAAAGGCTGGTCCAACATTATTAACAAAAGAAATAGCTAACAACAAATAAAAATAAACAACTCACAAAATTTCCATGCTTCACATGTACTAAGTTCAAGTATTTTAAACCAATGAGTACACACAAGAGCGGGGCCACACCCCCAACTAAAGGGACTTGTAGTGACCTCACTACATAACACAAAAGCATAAATAGAGTAAAAGGGATCCCTGAAACTTTACTGATAACCATGTGGAAGGCTGGACACAATGGCGTGATCCTGGCCTAGTAGGTGCGATCACGTTACCGTAATTGCTGCCTGCAACCCGCAATCACGATAACTGAGGTTGTCTGCTCCTTTGTTTGGCCTTGTTTTTCTACATAATTGCCATACTTCTAAACTTAGTTATCCCCTATTTTTTTGCTTCCAACCTGTCTATAGCACCTACAAAACATGAAAATTTTTCGAATTATTCCAAAACATATAAATAAAAATATTAATATGATGGATTGCCTCCCATCAAGTGCATTATTTATCGTCGTGGAACAAAACCTTTTATAATCCTTATTTATACCTTCACTTAAAGGATTTGAATGTTTTGCCCAACTTTTGATCATTCCATCTCTGAGGATTTGTGGGAAAAAGTAGGGGCAAGACGACACATGTTCTATCATGCCACTTGAAAGACTTGAATTGTTTACCCAATTAGACATCATACTTTTTGTTTGGCTCCTTGTGAAAAAGGTGAACACATCAATAAGCCACTCATTATACATCAAAAGTTGTGTTCTTTGGCCTTTGTAGATGGGTTTCCAATTACTTTCTTGGAATGTCAAATCCAAAATATTGGAATCGGACACCGTCTTGTCACAATCTATTATTTGTTAAGGTGGATGGATTCGCATCAGATCCTCTTGGATTAATGTTGAAAAATGGGTTGAATGAGGTCCAAACCTTAATTTTAGAATTTTCTCCACCTTCACCCCAAAATGAACTAGAGTATTCATAAGAGATATGCTTTGATTTTTTTTTGACTCTAGTACTAATTCCTTTATTTTGGCCTCTTCATCATCATTTGATTTGGTTGGTTAGAAAGTCGAGGGTTCTTTGTTTCCAAGATCCTCATCATAGATTAGTTTATCTTCTTGATTAACCTCATAGGCAATGGCATTTTCAAGATTTTTTTCCTTGTCCATTTCCTTTACCTTGACAATCTCCCTTCCAAATGCCTCATTGGATTGATTTATGTATTGAATATTCTCCCCTATTGTAGTTACTCGATCAATGATAGTTTAAAGTGTATTTTCAAATCTATTGGATCTGGTATGTTTCTCTTCCTTGTTCCCATCATTAAAGCTATCAAACTCATAAGAAGAACAAGCATTTGGGATAGAATCAGGAGGGGATAAGGTATTTGAACAATCAATCCATTATTCTAATTCATCCTTTGTTGATTTCACTTGTTCCAATATATGTTGTAGCATTGCTCTAATACTAATATTTTTCATGATTTATTCTTCCCTTGCTTTCTCATAAGAACTATAAAATCATGAGGAGAACAAGCAATCGAGTTAGTATAATGGGGGAAGGGGCATTTGTACAATCGATCCCATCTCCATTTCGACCACCACATAGAGAACAAAATTGTACTTATAATATCGAGATGGTGCACACATCTCTCTATGAGTAGTAGGTCTAAATTCTTGCCAAAAATAGGGTCTATCAAGATTCTCTTTCCAACCACCAAATCCACATTTATTCCTTATGCCATAGAAATAAATAAACAAAAATATAGAAAATCGACCTAACAGAAGAAACAGAGAAAATCAGAAGCAAATATTTATAAGGTTTAATTAAAGAAAGTAAGCTAAAATTCCAAACTAATTCAATACGCCAAATTGTTCCCCAGCAACGGTGCCATTTTTGATAACACTCAACTTAAACATCAATTTAAGTGCAAGACGATTGTTGTCAATATATTTACCTAACTAAGAGTTGGGTTCGAATGCACGAGGAAAAATATGAGTGGTGGTTTAGTAAGTTCGAAATAAAAGTTGCTTGCTAAGTTCAAACCTATGGTACAAGATAGTTTGGGGGTTTTCGATGTTTGCTAATAAGAGAGTAAATCTTGGAATTCTAAGTAAATAATTTTAGACTAAGAATAATTAGAGTATAATCAATTAAAATGGATCTTAGGACTTTGCTTTCTTAGGGGCAGGATATGCATGGGAACATGATAATTCGATGTAAATTCAAATCATTGATGATGCAGTAGGATAGGTTTAAGGTCTTTGAGGATAGTTTTCTAATAAAGCCTCAAAGATGTCACCCATTGACCCTTTCGAGTACCTAATGAGTGTGTCAATTAAAGTCACCCAATACCTCAATTGGGCATCCCTATTTCTAGAATGATACCCATGGTATAGTTAAATTTTCAACCACCCTTATGTCTAATATAGTGATAGATTAGCAAACTACATACATTATTATTTACCATTTCTTTAGTCTCAACATCTCTCTTTCAAGGATGATGTGGGTTCATAAAGTTCACTTAAGACCCTTCTTTCGAAGGTGGCTATGAGCATTCAGAGCTTGGAGGTTTCACCCATCAAACACATGTGGGTATTTGGGGATTTCACCCACAAATCCCAACCAATTTAATTAAGTAATAATAGAACCCATCATTAACAATCTAAAATATGCATAAATAAATCAAATCCCACACATATTTACACCCTAATCTAGTATGATCTGAAGAGGTAGATCTGGCATATCATAAGGATAATGAAAACAAATATACCAAGATGTCCATCATATTTATTCATAAGTAAATAAAGAGAGGACAAACCACACTTTAGACTATACTTTAAAGCTTCTCTAATTTAATATTGTCTCAAGTTAGTGTAATTTTAAACTCCAAGCTCCAAAAAATTACAAAACCCTAAACTAAGGATGGAAGGTAGGGTAATAGAATGATGGATAGATTAGGGTTTGAGTTTTTTTTTATTGGGAAAATTTATGACAGCTTCATACATTTACAGTTTTAACCTTGGGCTGAAATCCCACTAGGCCATGATTGCAGTGTCTTTAACATGACATCGGTACAACGACCGTAACCAATTCCATGTAATCACGGCACTTTGACCTTCTTAACTTGATGCGATTATGGGTTGACGTCCAAAATCATGATAACTAAGGCCATGTTCTCCTCTAGGTCTTCAACTATACTTTTTTACTTCCTTTAGTTCCTTTTTGTAGCTCCAATCCATATTTTTTTAGCTCATCACCTTTGTGCCTACAAAATATGGATATTAGTGCATTCAACCACAATTATGTCTAAATTATTCATTCAAAACAAGGTAAGGTGCACAAATAATTAGTGAAAATGAGTGGTAAAATCACTACTCATCAATAAACCCTAGGGTATTTATAGTATCTCAAAATAAGATAAAAATCCTATTAAATATAGGAAAGGTAAAGCTAAGTCGGCAACCGATATGACTCGATCATTACTCGTATCCTCAGATTATGATTCGTACCCTGCTTTCTCATAACCAGTCTAGTGTCTAATCTGTACATGACTTCAACTTTCTATTCAACTTATAAGTTGTAACTATGTATACGACTCATATTATTTATCTGTGTCCGCCTGGGACTTTAATTTTTTTTATTTTGAACACTGGTTAGGATACGACATCACTATATGAGTCATACTCAGACTTCTGACTCATATCCTTATAACACTTTAATTTCTGAATAGTAGCTTAGGTTCTATTATGCTTACAACTTTAACATTCGACTCGTACCTTGTCTTACAACTAGGCTACTTGAGTTGTATCTTCCTCATAATTTGTTTCTTGATTTGAATTTTGGTTCTGTTTCTCATACCACTCAGTAAACGAGTCATATAGAATGATTACAACTCATGAGTGGACTCATATACTGATTGAAGTTGATCTTTTTAGGTCTTTTTCTCTTTCTTTTACTCTTATTATGTCATAAACCTATTTTACCCATAATTCACACCAAAGTGCATCATATCTAACAAAACACCCTATTTTTATGTATAAATTCATGGTTTTAAGCATCGAAAGTGTCATGTTTCTATGCCACATTAGTAGGTAGAAGATTCATGAAAACCTTCAAGAGTACGATACATCATATATGAGTGGAGATCAAGTTTTGTTGAAAGTTTCACTTACAATATGTATGATAAGACTTAGGATGTAAAAGAAGCTCAGTTCGAGGTTCATTGGTCACTTTGAGATCCTTAAGAAGTATGGTGGTAGGGCGTATAGGTCAGCTTTGTGTCCATATATATCAACTCTTCATCCTATTTTTCATGTCTCCATGTTAAAGAGGTTCTGTCCTAATGATTCACATATGTCTAAATGGTATTCAATTGTGTTAGACCCTAATTTTTCCTTTGAGGAGAAACCTATTCTTATCCTAGATAGGTAGACTAGGAAGATGGGGTCTAAGAGTATAGAGTTGGTGAAGGTCTAGTAGAGACATCACCCTATTAAGTAGGATACTTCGAAGGACTAGTGCGATATCCTTCATAAATACCCCCAGCTCCTTACCTCTCCAAGTAACTTATTTGCTTTTTGTTTAAGGATAAACTAATGTTTTAGTGGTGGATAGTGAAATAACTTCTAATCTGAAATTTTACTTTTTATTTGGGTTGACCATTTAGCTCTTCTCTATAGCTATTACATATTGATTGTGGGTATGGGATGGTTTGCACATTCCCTGGTGCATTC
Organism: Capsicum annuum; assembly: GCF_002878395.1. Lineage (NCBI taxonomy): Eukaryota > Viridiplantae > Streptophyta > Magnoliopsida > Solanales > Solanaceae > Capsicum > Capsicum annuum. The sequence goes on along the minus strand of NC_061117.1, from coordinate 98,955,049 downwards.
AGGAATAATTTGGGAGAGTTGGTGATTTTAGAGGCTTTAAAAGCCATTAGTTTGACTTTAGTGAACACTCAACGATCTGAGTGCTAGATGGCAATTTGGACAGTCCTATTAGATCCAAAACATTATTAGGTTAGTATAAGGGTTTGTTCAGGTTCAAAATCTTTATTTTACATTGCAATTCTTATTTTGAAAACTACTTAAAATGCCTTAATTAGGTCTCAAGGGTTAATTTATCTAAATGCCTTCTTCTAAAAACTCTAACATTGCCATTGTGTCCAAAATATCTAAACTAGCCTAGTATCATATATCTTTTATTTTTGTTGGATCTTGAATGAACCTTGAGGGTACATATAGTGACATTTCTTTTACCTAGAAAATGTGTTGGTGCATTAGGCTCTTTATTGGGATTGTATGGACCTGTGTTGCGATCATGGGCCTCGGTGATCGCTTTCATTGCAATTGTGTGATCGTGGTAACTTGCTTATAATATTTTAATTGTTGACCAGGTCGAGTTCAATCATTTTGGTAGCGAGGTCCTTCATTCACAGTCATGATGACCAACTTAAGTCTTAATAAATATTGGCCATTACAATTGTAAGGTATTGTTCATAAAACAGTATAAATACTTTATTTTTTGCAACTTCACCATTGTTGGACCTTGGAACTTCAGGAATAGGTGATTTCTAGGGTTTGCTCACCATTTTTTCTTAGGTAATATTCTAATTCATCTACCTATCATTTTTGATTGATTATATCTATGAAAAACCTTTTAATCATGATTTCAAACTTGAATTTGGGAGTTTTTATTAGTAAAACTTTAAAATAGATTATCTTTCATTTAAGCCTTATTTTAACATTTTTTTGCTTGGGGTTTCAACAGTAGAATCCAGTAATCTTTAGGAACATGTTTCTAAATTAAAATCCCAGTTTTGCACTCTTTTTATTTTTGAACCTATTTTTTTAAATTCGTTTTGACCCATCTTAAATATATTAAATATAGGCATCATTAGCTTTTTATTAATGCGTAGATTCTATATTTTTATATTTTAAATCAATTCGAGACTGCTCAAAAGAGGAAGGCTCTATATTAAAGGTTTGAGGCTTGGATTTTCTTCCTACGAGGTAGGTTATGGCTTAAATTTGTTTAGATGAAGGTTGGATAGTTAATTAATGAGTAAAATATGCTATGGGTTGGAGCAATTACCTATGGTGTTATTATTTCAAGATAATTATTAATGTTGTGTGCACGTGTAAGGGCTTATATGCTTATTGTTGTTGACTTAAGATATCGTATTTTTTTGTATACCTCATACATGGGCTTTATTTGACATCATAGGTCTTATTTGTGCATTTAATGTCATTATTATTGATGTGATGTCCATGCAGGGGCTTGAATAGTTATTATATGCCTTATTTGAGCATTTTTCCTCTATCTTGATAGGATATACCTGAGTAAGGGGTTGACAGAAGTTTATTAATGTTTTACATGACTATTTATTCTTGTGGTGCCAAGCGAAAATTGATATCATGAATTGTTAACACATAGAGTTGATTCTGAGCTCACTTATACAACTATTGAATAGATTATTATCTTTATACTGATTGGTTTTGAGCATTACATCCGTATTTTATACATATATATCTCATTCTACATTGGTACCATTGGGAAATACTATTCAAAAAATGAGACCTTTCTATGAAAAACCTTGATCCGCGAATAATAGAAAGAGAGGGAAATGTGAAACTTTATTAAACCCTTGATCTATGAGCACTAGATGGAGAGGTTAGATGATATTAGAATTATTATACAGGTTTTGAACCCCCCATGACTCCTATCTTAGGAGAATTAATGCTCAATAGGTGTATACAAAAAGCAATGTAATGATTTTTAAATCATTTATCATGATCCCATCATAATTGTATTGCATTGAATATGTATTTTCTGGGTTTCTTTACTTACCATTGATTTGTACATGAATTCCATATATGTATTCGTATTTAGTTGTTCCTTATAGATCTTATATTATATAACTTCTAGTGGAGATGGTATGAGATATCATTTGGGAACTTTTCTATTCGTAGGTAACGTGCTCATAGTATCTTTTACTTGTATTATTATTTGCTTTGCTCAGTTGGCCTATGATACGTACTAAGTACATGTGGGTCGTACCCACCCCTAATATGCCTTTTCAGTGAAGTTCCTAGCTTGAGTATGGGCAACGGTAGTTAACTTTGTGTTAGATTATCAAATTTTTGAGGTATCGATGTGCTCTAGAGTTTGGAGCAGATTCCAGTTTTCATCCTATCTTTGTTGCCAATATTTACCATTCAATGATAGATTTATATATTTTTCAATATTCAGATGTTATATTTAGATGCTCTTACACTTATGACACTATCCGTTAGGGTTTATGTTCTTTTATTTAGACTTCCACTTAATTACTTGTCATGATGGCCCAACTTCAATCTAAAAGTCCGACATTTTGTGAGTTTTCTTTCCTTAGTTAGATTTCTTTCTTTGTGTGGGATTTAGCTCACCTACTAAGACTAGGCTGAGTTAGGTTCCATCATAATCTCTACTCTTGGGATGTGATAGTTCAGGAACTAAAGATGTTTGATAGATTTGTTAGTTTTGGTCCCCCCATGTTTACTGGTTCACCTAAAAAGGATGTATCTGAGTTTTTGGTCAATTAATTGAAGAGATAACTTAATGCTGGTTTGGTTTAGTCCCATGGTATGGATTACCCTACCTTCTAAAATGTAAGGCTAGTGAAGTAGTGGTTGATAACTCATCTTGATTACAAACTAGAGGGTTCATCTCCTATGACATGGACGTAGTTCTCCGAGGCCTTTATTAGAAGTTTTTTGGCTCATAATTTAAGGGGGCATCTAAGATATGGTCTATGCCTTATTTTGGGGGTACGATGATAGTATCTAAGTATGAGAGTAGGTTCCATGTCATGGGTATGGATGCCTTTAAGAGGAGGGTTAAATTAGAAAGTTTGTGAAGGGATTGACTACAATATTCATTTGGCTACAACGCAGTTTGTGACTACTAGAGGTATCTTTTAGCATATAGTGGACAATTTAAGGAGTATTGAGGGTATTAATGATAATTCCTACTGTGGTGGAGAAGTGAGGGCTAGTAGATATGGTGTTAATAGTAGTGCATCATCTAAGAGTAGAAACATCTTAGGTATGAGTTATTATCATCAACATAATAGGATGGTTTAGGTAGCAGTAAAGACATTAGATGGTAGTTATTCTTAGTATAGTGGATAGAGCATAAGTTCTCATTTTATGATTCCAAGTCATGGTGGGTACAATGTTCTTTAAGAGTAGAGGGCATTAATCATGAGATTCGTCATATTTAAGATATTTCCCAAGTTTTTATAGGGTCATATGTATCTGGGTTCTTAGATCTAGACTTATCGGGATACAACACCACCAATTACAGGAGGTACGCAGAGTAATAACAAAGTTCTTTAGGTGTTAGGGACTTTAGCATGCTAAAAATTCCTAAGGCCATCTCTTGGACTTAGCACAGAAAACCTGTTAGAAACCGACAAAATTACCTTAGGAAAACTCAGACTAAGAGTAGTGGTCCATCACTATTAGCTGATATATGAACTATTTTGAGCAGAAAACAAAAAGTTCTAAAAGATATAATATTTACCCAAATAAAAATGACTCAATGGAATGAGTCATCATTTCAGATCATGAGTCATTAGGCAACTCATTCTGACGAAGGACCTGAGAGATAGCATTTTCCCCTTAGAGGTCACGAGCTCCAATCATGACTCGTTACTAGTACTCACGAGTCATAGGGAGTAAATCATGACCCAAACTAGAATTACTGCTTAGGGACCATTAGTCTGGGGTGAATCATTGGTTCAAGGAACGAGCCATACCCTTGATCTATGACGACAGAATCTAGAAAATCAATTATGATTTTAAAATGGATGTTTTCATATTTTTGCTTAGTTCTAATCCTAAATTATGTCATTTTAAGTCTTATTTAGAGGTTGTTAAAGGGACTTAGATATTTGTTTTCCTAACATTACTCTCAATCACTCTTAAATAAAAATGATAATATGCTCTCATTCCCTAATGTAAGAACTAGGGTTCTTTTCAAAGGGCTTAAGGTTTAAATTTTGTCATGACCCAATTTACGAGTCATGATGGCACCTACTAAACACATGGGTTAACTTGGTGTAAATGCCCCCAAAAAGGGCTAATAAGCAATCCAACAAAATAAATAAGAAATGCAAAGAAATAGTTTAAAGGTAGTCACTACATAAATACCATCCCACGACTTGGTAGATCTAGTACATGAGCATCAAATATAATAATACAACCCAAATATCTAGGATAGTCAATACATCTGTCTCGAAGGAAATAGGTGAATCGGACTCCAAGAGCTTGCCTATCTCCTAATATTAGCACAACACGGAAATAAACCATCAGTGGTAACTAGTACTTGGATCTGCACCAAAAAGGTATAAAAGTATAGTATGAGTACCAAAATAACGGGTACTCAGTAGAAATCATCAGTCGACTGAGCTAAATCATTATATAAGAATGATAAAATAAAAGATAACATAACAAAGTCAAGGTAAGGAAACGACCTGAAATTTCTCAAATATCCCTATGCATGAAAAAGTAAATAAATTGGAATAATAGCATGTTGTAGCATAAAGCATCAACACAAGCAATCATAACTACAGAATTAATGCCTATATGCAAATTGGTGCAGAAAAGTAAATAACCCATCGTAAGCCCCCATAAGCCTAGAAGGTAAAAACAAGATAGGATATCCCACCACCGTCGTATATCAATTCTCATAATTCGATTGGAATTCATCATAGTCATGGCACACTATAATCATTGATTGTCCACATTCATCATTTACCGATTAATTAACACTCATCAACTGACCATCATGTCATAAATAATTCTTATGAATCAATAAATCATCCTGTATCAAATAAACATCATTTATCAACTAGTCGTGATTTCACTAGAACCCATATATATCATACCACATTATAATCACTTCCTTGTTTTTGACTTAGATAGACTGTCAATCTAACACGCCAATGTCAACATATTGTAATAAATATATAATCATAGCATAATTTGCATATCATGGCTTGAACTGGCATATATAATCAATAGACAGACTTGAATCGGTAAATCTAATCAATAGCAAAACTCAAACCAGTAAATATAATCACAACTAAACTTGAATTGGTAATTATATCATCAATATCCGGACTTGAACCTGTATATATATCAGCAATATCCGCACTTAAATCGGTAAATATATCATTAATATCCAAACTTGAACCGGTAAATATATCAATGTAATGAATAGTATCATCAATGGCATAAATAATGACATAATCAATAGGTATCAAACCTCACATCAATCAACATAACCATCAAGTGTCAAAGTTACTCAATATTACCCAATAAGAATTTCCAACAGTATAACAAACATATAAAAGTCTATACAAGTTAACATGAATCCTAGCCTTAGGTTGGTTAAAGGCCCACTTCTAATCCCTGAAATTACAGTTTAGGCAAATTCTACCTGAATTAGGATAAAGGCATCTAAATCCACTATTATATTAAACAAGCCTCAACTATCCCTAATATAGGAAATTCTTCTACAGTATGAGCAACCAGGTAAGTTATGCCTAATTTATGATTTTTGATTAGCCTAAACAGTTCAACTATCCCAAAGTATTTCAATTCATCATACCTATATTGAACTATTGTGCTTCGAGTCCAAAAATTATTCAAAATCACATGTGGGTCCCATTTATGGAAAATAACACACTTTCGAAGCCAACACTACATTCCCATATGCTCAAGGAATCACTACCCTAAAAATAAGTAAAATTCAAGTTAATTTAGGGATAAAATCAATCCCCTAAGGTTTTTGCAATTTTAGAACAAGAAATGGGAAATTTTACCATGAAAAGGGTGAAATCTTACACCAAATCATAGGAAATCATGAAAATAGATGTTAGACAAGCTCCTAGATCACCTATAGGCCTCAATTTTAATTTGTTTCTCTACTTAGGGTTTTCACTTTTAAGAAAGTGGGTGAAGAACAAGCTAAATCAGGCCAAAATGGCTTATTTACACTTGTCCCAGATATCTAGATCCTGCGATTATGACCTGACCTTCGCAATTGTATATTGGGGCTGCACAACTTAATGGAGATTGGAACAAGCCACCATAATCACGACACTTGAGGCCTACCAGGGGTATCGCAATTGCGATCCCTTGGCTTACGATTGCGATGAAACAGATAACAATAATGAATTTGGAATTCTCTAAGTCTCCGCCATGCCCTCGAGATTCATTTGGAATCCCGTATGCACAAAAAACCTATGTAACCGTACCAAATTTGATTTCCCAGGATCAATGGCACAATCAAAATTTCCATCAGAGGTTTTTTCAACAAAAAATGGGTCCCACACCCATATTCCATTTCTTAAACTATCCGGCCAATAGGTCAAAATGAGCTCGGGTGCCTCGAGACTCAAACCAACAGTTCTCCTGGCTTATATCAATATTTCAAAGCCACTAGGATAATCAAAATTTGCACTCGAGGTTATTTAACTGAAGATTTTACCTAATAGTCATTTGGAACTGGTGAAGACTTCTAAATAGGGATTTGGATCTATAAACCAAATGAAACTTCAATTCTAGAAAGTCATAAGTGACTTGGGGCAGCTATAGAGAAGCTCTAATGGCAAAAATAAGCAAACATATGAAAAATGACCTGAAGGGTCATTAAAATATCCACTACTAAAAGAACTTTCATCTGCAAAAGTTAAGGATTAGAATATACACAAAGTCTTGAATAGGTGAGGATACTGGGTCTACATGTCACTATCGATCTCCCAAGTAGCCTCCTCGACTGGGCGGTGCCTTCACTAAACCTTAACTAATGGAATCTCCATATTGGGAAACCACCTAAAATCACTAACCAAAATAAGAACCGGCTCCTCCACGAGTGTCCAATGCATATCCAACTAGGCTGTGTCTCATATAAGAACGTGAGAAAGATCAAGAATGTATCTCCGCAACATAGAAACATAAGAAACTAGATGGATCTTGGAAAAATATGGAGGTAGAGATAACTCATAAGCCTTCTCACCAACCGTGTAAAGAATCTTAAAAGGCAAAATAAACCTTAGGATGAGCTTTCCCTTTATCCCAAACGTCATCACACTCTTTATGGTAGATACTCAAAGGAATACTCAGTCACTAACTCCAAATCTAAATGCAAGAAGACTACGGTTTGCAGAGTCCTTTTGCCTACTCTGAGTTTCTCTCAACCAATCACGAATCACCCTGACTCTATCCAACGACTCCTGAAGAAAATCAGTACAGCCATAGAAGTAACCATCAAATAGGAGAATGACATCACCTACCATAAAAATCATCCAAAGGTGTCATCTTAATAATTAAATGATAATTGTTGTTACAAGCAAAATCTTCCAGGGTTAAGTGCTCCTCCCACTAGCCCCCAATATTTATAACACAAGCTTGGAGCATATCCTTTAGCACCTGAATAGTCTGCTCGGACTGGACATCCATTTGTGGTTAGAAGGTTGTACTCAGGTCTACTTGAGTAACCAACTCCTCCTGAAAAGCTCTCTAAGAGCTAGATGTGAACATGGAACCTAGATCTTAAATAATATATATGGCCACACCATGCAAATGGACTATCTCACACACATAGATGCAGGATAACATTTTGGCATTGAAAAACATTTAATAGGAAGGAAATATACCAACTTGGTAAACTGATCTACAATGACCCAAATGCCATCAAAACCACAGGAGGTGCGACGTAACCAACTAATAAAATACATGGTAATCTGCTTCTATTTCTAATAGAGAGTGGGCAACCTCTGAATCAAACAACTTAGATATTGATGCTCAGCCTTTAACTGCTAACAACAAAGGGAACAAGCTATAAAATCTACCAAATCACTCTTCATTCCACTTCACCAATAATGTTGTCTCAAATCTCTATACATCTTAGTTGTACCTAGATGAATAGAATATCTAGAGTTGTGAGCCTCTTACAAAATCAACTGAATTAAGTCATCAATCCTTAGAACACAAATACGGCAATTAAATTGCAAAATTCCCTTAGAATCGATGGTATTCCTATCGGGCTCACCACTTAATACTTGATCATGAAGGAAGTGAAGCTTACTATACTCAAACTGACGATCCCAAATCAACTTTAAAAACCTCAATACTAGAAAGATTCCTCCTAGGGTTTGAAATTTTAAGGTAAACTATCAAGTTAGATAAGAACTAAATTTCTCGTGCGAACAACCTCTAAGGAACTAAAATAGAAGCCAAGCTACCCATACTCACTATCTTTCGACTCAAGTCATCTACTACTACATTAGCCTTTCCCGAATGATACAAAATAAAAATATCATAATCCTTAAGAAACACAGTCCATTTACATTGTCTAGCATTAAGCTCTCTCTGGGTCATAAGATGCTGATGACTGCGATGATCGGTGAAAATCTCACTATGAACACCATAGATATAACACTTCTAAATCTTAAGCATGGAAACTATCACTACCAACTCTAGATCATGAGCGGGGTAGTTGCACTCATAAACCTTCAGTTGTCTCAAAGTATAATTAATAATCGGATCCTACTACATCAACACACAACTTAGAAAAACACTAGAAGCATTACAAAACATAATGAATCCCTCCCTTTCAATAGAAAGAGCTAAAATAGGAGCTAAAGTAAAAAATCCTTGAGATTTCCAAAGCTCAACTCACACTCCTTGAACCATTAGAAAGGAACCTCCTTCCAAGTCAGACTAGTCATAGGTGCTGAAATAGTAGCAAAACCCTCAATGAATTATCTATAATAACTGGCCAACCTAATAAAGCTACGAACCTTAGTCATAGATATTGGTCTAGCCCAATGATAAATTGCCTCAGTTATAGCTGGGTCTACCATAATCGCATCTATAGACACCACTTGCCCAAGGAATTTTATTGACTTAAGAAAAAACTTACACTTAGTGAACTTGGTAAAAAGCACATGATCTCTCAAAGTCTAGAGCACAATCCTCAAATGGTGCACCTGCTCCTCTCTACTCCTTGAAGACACAATGATGTCGTCAATGAACACAATCACAAGGAAATCCAATTAGGGTTTGAATATTTGATTCATCAAATCCTTAAATGTAGCTAGGGTATTTGTTAAGACAAATAATATCAATAAGAACTCATAATGACCATAACAAGTACTAAAAGCTATCTTCGCGATATCCTCAGCCTAAATCCTTAACCGATGGTAAATAGATCTCAAATCAATCTTAGAAAACACTACTGCACCCAGAAGCTAGTCAAACAAATCATCAATATGAGGATAGGATAATAGTTCTTCACCATCACCTTATTAAGCTGTGTATAATCAATACACAAACTTATAGAACCACCTTTCTTCTCTATAAACAACATAGGAGCTCCCCAAGGAGACACACTAGGTCAAATAAAACCCTTACCAAGAAGATCCTAAAGTTGAGAATTTAGCTCCTTAATCTCGAAAAGAGCTATACGGTAAGGTTTCATAGAAATAGGTTGGGTGTCATGCTCTATATCAATAGCAAACTCAATCACACAGATTGGGGGAATGCTAGGCAGGTTAGTAAGGAACACATCTAGAAACTCACAAACTAGAAGAACATTGTCAAGCGGTGGACTCTCCACATTAGTATCACAAATATAAGCAAGATAAGACTCACAACCCTTCAAAATAAGCCACCTAGCATGAAAGTAAGAATTAATCCCCGTTGCCTTGTGGATAATTGCTCCCTACCATACGATTGGGGTTATATAGGCATGTCTAAGGAAAATTTCTTGGCAAAACAACCCATAACCGCATGATAGTAGGATAACCAGTCCATGCCTAGAATAATATCAAAATCCAACATATATAGGATAATAAAATCAGCATAATTATCTACATTTCTAATAGTTATAACACATGATCTGAAAACCAAATTCACTAATAATGAATCACCCACAGGAGTAGATACATGCAAGGGCACAGATAATGAAGTCTAAGATAACTCTAATCCTAAAGCATAATATGAAGTAAAACAAGAATAAGTGGATACCGGATTAAATAAAGAAAGGGATGACTGACGGCATACCAAAATCATACCTGTAATAACAATATCCAAAGACTTAACCTCGGTTATAGCAGGTATTGCATATAACTGATCATGCCCGCTACCTGGCTAGTCTTTTGATCGACCTTCTTCTTTCTTGTGAACCTCTTCGAGTACCTTGCAAACCACTTCTATGACCTTAAGAACAACCTTTAGCAGAGGGATGAATTACTCTAATCGGGAAAACACTCAAACCTAAAGAAACAATCGCCCTTCTACTAGGTCATTCACAAGAATAATGACCAAAAGAGCTACAACGATAATATTCTCCCTTATGTAAACTAAAAACCATAGATACGACTGACCTAGAGTAACCATCTCGACAAGAATAGCCAAAAGACGAACCATTCAAAGTCTAACTGCCAACCTAACTAGGTTGATCACTAGCACTAGACTGACCTCCATAAGCAATCCTAAGAGCTACCTATATCAGTCGATTAAGTTGATCTGAGGATGATAGGATGGACACAGAGAACACACACCATAAGAACTACTACCTCTGAATTGCGAACTACTATGGCTCCTACTAAAATTGCCCGGATATCTACGCTTCTTATCATTGCCCCCTTAGGCCTTATGATACATCTCATCTATCACTCAAGTGTGTTCAAAAACCTTAGCAAAAAACCTACTCACAGCAACCAAAATCTGAGTGGGTATGCAAAGGGGAAGTCTAAATACTCAAACCAAGAAATCAATTCTCTCATACTCAGTGTCCAAAATTGAAGTAACATGCCTAGCCAACTCATGAAAATGAGTCTCACACTCTACAACCATCATAAAGACTTGCTCTAATCTAGAGAACTGACCCCTCAAATAATATCTAAGGCTGCGAGGCATGCACTTCTCTAAGAATATGTTGAGGAATTGGGTCCATGATAAGGGAGAAGATCCAACTAGTCTAGAATCCATATAATATCTCCACCAATGTCGAGCAGCAAAATCCAATTGAAATATGGATTAATAAACACCATAAGTCTCAATAAAGCCAAAATTATAGAGATTATCCTCACAAGTAATCAGAAACTCATATGCATCCTCGCTTGGATCACTAAATAACCTAGGTGGAGCCAATCTTAAGAATTTACCCAATAACTTCTACTCCTTAACAAACATAGCATGATGGGCAACCACTGGCTGAGTAACTACCAATTGAGCAACCGTCAATGTAGGAGGAACCCCAAATGTAAGAGCCACAACTATAGGTTGCGCCCTTGCTGTAGTACAACTTAGATCTGTCAACTGTGCATATTAGATGATGCGCCACCAACTATCCGTAAAATTTGAACCAAGGTATATCTAAGCACTGAAGAAGGAATAAAACCTGGTGGAGCCTGGGCTAGCCCACCACTGGCTAGGTTTGAAGAATATCTGGCTCACAAGTGAGAATAGTGTTTGGTGGAAGACCTCTATCCTAGCCCCTACCTTGTTATATATCTCATGGTTGACCGCGACCACTGGGTTGCCTATAAATAAGAGTAGGATCCTTTGGATCGGTCTCCGGACCCTCATCTTGGGTATCAGTAGCACGGGTCCTGTCCATCTGTAAAAGAGAAAATTAAAGGAATATTTGAAAAACCAACTCAAACTCATTGCACGATATAAGTGAAAGAAGTAAAGTACTCATAACAATCTCCCATAGCCTCTCGAAGATAGGAAAAAGATGTCATCATTCTAATTTGTAGGACTCTAATAAGACATTTTCCCTTATACCAACAATACTAGTGTAACCTAACTTTGATACCTATTTTTCATGACCTGATTTATGAGTCATAAAAGAACCTGCTAAATTCCACTAATAGGTAAGCCGAACTGTAACCTAAAGCTAAACATAATATTTTAACTTGGTGGAAACACCCCAAAAAGGGCCTAATAAGAAATAAAACAAAATAAATATGCAAAGCAAAGAAATAGTTTAAAGATAGTCACTACATAAATACCATTCCACGACCTGGTCAAGCTCATACAAGAGTATCTAGTATAGTAATATAACCCAAATATCTAGGATAGCTAGTTTATCTTTCTCGAATACAAAAGAATAAATATAGAAGATAGAGGGAAATGGATGAGGTGGACTCCAAGAGCTCACCCTATCTCTCGATATCAATGCAACACAAACACAAATCAATGGTGAAAACTAGTACTCGGATCATCACCAAAAAGTTATAAAAGTGTAGTATAAGTACAAATATAATAGGTAATCAATAGGCGACATTAGTCGACTAAGCTAAATCATGACATAAGAATGATAAATTGCTAGATAACATAACTAGGTCAAGGTAAGGAAACGAACTTGGAATATCTCCAATGTTACTAGGAATGAACAAGTAAATAAACCAGAATAATAGTGTATCATAAAATAAAATATCAACACAAGCAATCATCGCAACAAAATTGGCACTCACACACCAATTAGAGCAGAAAAGTAAATAACCCATCGCAAATTTCCATAAGCCTGGAAGGTACAAACAAGATAGAATATCCCACAACTATCATTTATCAACTCTTATAATCCAATTGGAATTCATCCAAGCCATGACACACTATAAACATTGATTGTCCACATTCATCACTTGTCGATTAATTAACACTTTTCAACTAACCATCATGTGATAATAAATTCTCACGTATTAATAAATAAGTCTTTATTAACTAAACATCACTTATCAACTAGTAATTATTTAACTATAGTCCATTTATATCATTCCATATAACTTCCTCATTTTTGACTTAGCTAGACTATCAATCTCACACACCAATGTTACCATATCATAATAAGTATATAATCATAGCATGATATGCATATCCAGACTCGGAATGATATATATAATCAATACCCAAACATGAACATATAAATATAATCAATAGCAAAACTTGAATTATTAATTTCATCATCAATATCCAGTTTTGAAGCGGTAAATATATCATCAATATTCAAACTTAAACCGATAAATATATCATCGATATCAAGACTTGAATGAGTACATATATCAATGTAATCAATAGTATTATCAATGGAATAAATAATAGAATAATCAATAGGCATAAACCGTCATGTCAACCAACATTACAATAAAGTGTAAAGGCTCCTCAATATTACCCAATAAGAATTTTCAAGAGTCGAACAAGTGTATAAAGGTCTACACAAGCTACCATGTGTCTTAGCCTAAGGTGGGTCAAGGGCCTACTCTAATCCTTAAAGTGACATTTTAGGAAAATTCTACTCTAATAATTTCGTGTTAGATTATTAGATTTGAAGGCTAAAAAATGATCACAATCTAGGGAAAGAATTATATGGTAGGGTCAGACTGATAGCACAATTTTATCATCAAAGATAAATTATATGGGTACAGTCAGAATGATGGCATCTACTAAAATATAAATATTATACGGGTAGGGATGGAATGATGACACCACCCTATTAAAGAAGAAAAATAATATCGATAAGATGGAAATGTCAAAATAATGGCATGGCCCTATATAAATTGGGTTTGAGGAGTCCCTTAAAAGGTGCATAGAACTATATAAATTAGATATGAGGAGTCACCAGAAAGATACATGGTGCTATGTAACTCAAATATGAGAAAGTATTCCTGAAAGATTGACGACACTATACAAATTATATATGATAAAGTAGTTATCTAAAAGATGCACGATGCTACAAAAAATATATATGAAAATGTAATCACTGAAAAGTTGCGTGATGCTATGCATAGATATGAGAAAGTAGTCACAAGAAGGAAGAACGGTGGTCCAATCTTTTTGTTACATGATCATTGGCCTGATAGGTGGTTATATGGGTTATAGACACCCACCATAAGTAGAAGATCTTTGATTCTCTAGAAAGATCATAGAGGCTTTGATAACATATGAGACATATAGGCAAAGAGTATTATTGAAATGTTCTAACTACCTTATTAAACTGAGACCCTATTTAAAGACACAACATTGTAATCCTCTTCCAAATAATAAACTAAATTACAATACTTTTCCAAGTAGGATTATGTATGTTATTCCTATTCCCACTTATATTCTAAGACAAATAAAAGAGAAGGAGAAAAGGATTGAGAGGGCTATAATGGCTAACTTTTACATTTTGGTAGTAGTAGTTAGGTGGTGATAATCACTCTTATTTTCAATAGAGGTCTTAATTTTTTTCTAGCCAATGCTCTACCCTTTAGACTTGTCATGATCATAAGAATATAGTATCATGCTCTATGTATCAGGGTAGTATTACAGACAACCGCACTTTTCCAGTATGTCCTAAGTGTGATAAGAACTATCCAGGTTAATGCCTTGTTGGCAAGAAGGGTTTCTTTTGATATGGTCAGATGAGATATATATTGAGAGATTGCCTCTCAGTTAAACATGGAAATAGGATAACGAGGCTCATTATACTTTTTTAATAGCTTATTTAAGTTACCCAGCTCAGCAGGGTGCTTCTACTAGTGAAAGTAGTGGTCAGTGCTAGATCCGCTTTTATGTTTTAGCATCTTATCAATATTAGGATAGCTCATGAAATATAGTCATTGGTATGTTACGAGTTTTTTATAGATGTATATACATTGTTGTATCCAAGATCCACACATTTCTTTGTGACTTTTTAAGTTGTAGTAGATTTTCACATTAGTCCTAAAACCATTTCTGAACCCTTCTTAGTCTCCACTTAAGTTAGTGGCTTAGTTATTACAAAGCACGTATACATAAATTGTCACTCTTAATTGTTTAGAAAGTCACTACAACTGATGTAGTATAGTTATACCTGATTGATTTTTATGTGATTTTTGGCATTTATTAGTTATACTCTTTTATTGCTGAAGTCGACTGTAGAACAAAAGCCATTAAGTATTAATTTCTAAATGAGCAAGTCTTAGATTGGAAAGGTAGTACCTCAACTCCTATAGGTTGGTTTGTCTCTTCATGCCAGATAGATAATATCTAAGGTTTGTATCTATTATTTAGTTAGTTTCAAGGATTCTAACTCCAAAACCCTAACCCTTCAATTAGTTCTGATTATTAATGAGTGTCCAGGAGTGTTTCCTAAATTTTTGCTTAGAGTCTTATTCGACCGGTGATCAACTTTGGAATAGAACTTATTTTGCATACCCAACTTATATGTATTACTCTTTACAAAATGGCTTTATCTGAGCTTAAAGAATTATAAAGATCATTTTAAGGACCTCTTAGAAGAAGTCTTCATCATACCTAATTTTTTTTCTTGGAGCGCTGTAGTTCTCTTCATGCATAAGAAAGATGGTTCTATCAAAATGTGCATCAATTACCATCAATTGATCAAAGTCATTATTAAGAATAAATATTTCGTTCCTGGGATTGATGATTTATTTAACTAGATTAAGGGTGAAACTTGTTTCTCAAAGATAGTGCTCAGATCCCACTATTGCCAACTTAGAGTTATAGAATGTGACATTGTAAAGACAATATTTAGAACTCAGTATGGTCATAATGAATTTGTTGCTATGTATTTTAGTCTAATGAATGCCCTTGAATCTTTTATAGACATGATGATCAGGGTGATCAAATGGTAGATGAACATGCAAACTATTTAAGAATTTTGTATACACTCTTAAGGATCACCAGTTATTTTTCAAGTTTGGAAAGTGTGGATTCTAGTTGAAATTAGTAGTATTTCTTGGTCAATCCTTTCTAGTGAGGGCATTCAGTTTCATCTTCCAAAGACCTACGTAATTAGAAACTATCCTAGACCTATTTATCTTTTAGAAATTAGGAGTTTCTTGGATTTAGACAATTACTATAGATGGTTTGTTGAAGGATTTTCATCTATTGCTTCTCCTATTTTAAGATTAATCCAGAAAAAAGTCAAGTTTCAGTGGTTCAATGCTTGTGAGAAGATTTTCTAAGAGTTGAATACTCAACTCACTTTAAGCTCTGGTTTTAACTCTACCAAAGTGTCCATATAGATTCGCTATTTTTTATGATTCATCTAGAGCAAGTCTTGCATGTGTGTTAATGCAACACATTAAGGTCAAAGTTTATTATTCTAAATATCTCAATGTTCATGAAAATAATTATCGTACTTATGATCTTGAGTTGGTAGTTGTAGTGTTTGCCTTAATGATTTGGAGGCACTATCATTATGGAATTCATATGGATGTGTTTGCAGATCACAGGAGCCTTTAATATGTGTTTAACCAGAAGAATAAAAATCTTTATTAGAGGAGATAAATATTATATTAGTGTTTTGTTCCATCTGGGCAAAGATAATGAGTGGATGATGCTTTTACAAGAATTTCAATGTGTAGTGTTATTATATGGAGGATGAAAGAATAGAGTTAGTTTGTGATGTTCATAGACTTTCTAGATTTAGAGTTCATTTGGTTGATTCAACCAAAGGTAGTGTTATGATTTAGATTCTTCATTAGTGGTAGATTTAAAGGTGAAAAAAGGATACTGACCCTATTATTCCTAATTTAAAAGAAACAATCCATAATCAGAAGGTGGAAGTTTTCTACCAAGGGGGGGATGGTGTTCTTCATTATCAGTGTTGCTCATACGGTCCATATGTAGATGACTTAAGAGAGTGGACACAGATAGAAGCTCATAGTTATTGATATTATATTGACCCAAGTTCCACCAAGATGTACCATGATCTACGAGAAGTCTATTAGTAGAGTGACATGAAAAGGGATATCACAAAGTTTGTGGCTAGGTGTTTAAATTACTAGCAGGTTAAGGCTGAGCATGTTGCCAGGAAATATCACTATATCAATATTCCGATGTAGAAGTGGGAAGAGTTAAATATGGAGTTTATTATAGGGTTACCTTATACACTCCAATAATGTGATTAAATATGGTTTAACGTAGGCTGGATTACTAAGTCAACAAATTCCTACTAATTAATACTACAAATTCAGCCAAGGATTATACTATATTTTACATTTTATAGTTGGTAAATAAGCATGGAGTACCCTTGACTATCATTTCAGTTGGAGGTACATAGTTTATTCCATTTTAGAAGTCCTTTTAGAAGGGTCTTGATACATAAGTTCATACCAGCTCAGCTTTTTACCCACAAATAGATGTTCAGAAAATGCATACCTAACATACCTTAGTGGATATGTTGATATCCTAAGTGATCATCTTTAAATCTAATTGAGATGATCACTTTCCTAACATTGAGTTTGGTTATTTAATAGTTTAAACTTAAATATTCAAATGGATCCATTTGAAGAACTTTATAGTAGGAGGTATAGATCTTTTATTCGCTGATTTAAGGTTGTGAAGATAGTTTTATAGGGCATGATTTAGTTTGAGGCTATGAATAAATTTTGGTTGATTAGAGAGAGGATAAAAATAGCTCAGAGTTATCAAAAATCATATGCCTATGTGAGGAGAAGAGAACTTAAGGGTGTAGTTGATGAATGCGTCTAAATGAAAATTTCACTCATGAAAAAGAGGGGAAGCTTAGACCCTGATATATTGGTCTTTATAGGATTATGATGTGCATTGGCAATGTTGCCTATGATTTTATATTTTCCCATAGAATTAACATCAGCGCACCCAGTCTTTCTAATATCCTTATTGAAAAAGTGCGTTGGTGACCAAGCCTTAGTTGTTCCATTAGAGACTATAGGCATGAAAGATAGTCTTTTTTATGAAGAAATCACAACTTAATTCTTAACAGTCTATTTTGTAAGTTAAGGAACAAAAGAGCTGCTTTAGTGAAAGTTCTTTAGAGAAATAAACTTGTTGAGGGAGGTACTTGGGAAGCAAAAACGGATATGATTAATACATATCATCACCTATTTCCTTCCAATTCAGTCCCATCATGAGGTAAGAGTTATCTATTTTGAAATCTTATCGGTCTCATACCCTGTTAGATATTTTGATGATCATAGTATGAATGCACGTATCATGAATACAAGTCTATTATGTTTCAGTAAAAAATCAGCAACCATGTCATAAATTCAAATTTTACAACTCAGTAGTTGAAATTGAAGTTCTTTCCCTACCCTCTTCAGTTTAGTCTTCATTCAAGGCCGAATATTCTCATAGGGGAATATTGTAACACCCCAAAAGTAACTAAGGTCATATCTCCAAATTAACATAGAAAAAAAATTAGAAACTAGAAAAATTTCCCTAGGAAGACTCATACCACAAGTGATGGTCCATCCCTATGAGCCATTCTATAGACCATTCTAAGAAGACACCCAAAATTTTTAAAAGATGTAATTTTCATCCAAGTGGAAATGATACAAGGGAATGATTTTTCATTTTACATTATAAGTCACCAAGTCAGAACATGAGTTGTTAGGCGACTAGTTCTAATGTTGGACACAAGAGTTAATGTTTTCCCTTCACTACCCCCAACCATGATTCGTTACCCTGCATCACGTAACACTCAAAAATCCAAGATTAAATTAAAATCATGATTCTAGTACATGTATAACAAAACATCATTTTTAGTGTTATAAAATTTGATAAAGACATGTACTAAGGCCACAAGTAACTCCAAGGTCATAGCAAAGTTGAAACTTTCTTACCGATTGATTTCTTATAAAGAAGCTTTCTATAGTAAACTTCAAATGAGAATCGCTCCTAGATTAAGAAATGATTTTGAGCACAAGACCCACCAAATAAAAGATTCTTGAGTCTTCTTTCCAATTAATCTAATTTATTATTAATCCAATTTTGAAGATAAATGATATGTCCATTTTAATAAATCTATTTCCTATAGTAAGATACCACGAATCATGGTATGATTGTGGTTAGATTGTATGATCAATGTCCTTGTCTGTATTAAAACCCCCAAAAAATATATAGGTTTAAAAATATACCTCCCAACAAGAAGAAGATCACACGAACTTTGTTACAACCCACAATTGTTGGTAAGATATTAGTTAGAACCCATGATTGTTTGTACGATCTTGGCTAACAAAGAAAATTTTGGCTTGGACCTTCAACTATAGACCATGGTACAATTGTGGGAGGGTACCATGAGTCATAACATTGATTTTTTGATGAAGTAAATAGAAGACATAAAACCAACCAGTATACCACGAACAACACCCATGATCGTTGGTGGGTCCCACGATCGTAGGATGTTCCGTGTATCACAATTCAATAAATTTTAAGTTACATTTTATGAAGGGAATTCCAATATTTTTACAATATATAAACCCCCAAAATACACAATTTAAGTTAACACATGATTAAATAATAAGCTTAATATGCCCTAAGTCTTTCCTTCCCCAAAATTAGTCGATACTTTGAACAACTACAAGAAAAGTAGAGATTTCTCTTCTCTGGGCAATAATTAGGCTAATCTTCTTCAAGCTTCAAAATCAAATATTTAACCAATGGTTTCACACTCAAGTATGTGTAATTCCACCATTGGATATACTTTCATCTATTGAGTCCCAAAGTTATTTCAAATTCTCAGTTTAATTTAGTCTTTAAGCTTTGGGTTTTAATGAAAAGTGTGAATTCCATTATCTTTCAGTTTCTTGCTTTGACTAAACTATGAATATATGTTTCCCATAAATATTAATATTTTTGCATAATCATAAATACAAACCCTCACTCTGTTGATAAATTCTTGATTTTGGGGGATAAGGTTATGAAATTCCCTATTACGTTTAGATTATAATATTTCCATAAAGAGTTGTTAATGATGGCAATTTATGACTAATCAATGACTTAGGATTTCATGCATATGTTAACTAATAATCATTCCTCCATGGTTATACAATGATGAATTAATTTTAGATAATATGGCTATACTTTTACTCTCAGATTTAAGTATAAATAAGCCTATCAATTATCAATTTTCATTTAGTTAGGAGTATTACTTAGCGCCGAGTGGACACAAGGATTAAGGCTCACCTGTAATTAGGCTAAGAACTTTAGTAGAAGTACCTAAGTCCTAGAACTATGGTGCCACCATAGGCTTGAAAAGGTTACCTATCAGGCTAGTCTTGTCACTATAGTCATTTTGAACATCAGTTTAGTTTATCCGTGTTAGCTAGTGTTCATACCAGTAGCAAGGTACAAAGAACTTTTTTAATTGAGGTTACAAGTTTGAACCGAATTAGCTCTGATTGGGGTATGTCATTTAATGTATATCCCATAGTTTAGATACAAATATTTTTATAACCTTGTATTCAAATTATATGGTATATTTACAATTACATATTTATAGATAGTAATTATATCCATTTACTTATCGCAGTTTCATGTTTGGTTCTCCATGTTATATTTAGCATATTCGATTTATTAGTTATGCATTTCTCACATGATCATTAGATTCAAAGTATGGAACCCGTACTTTTCTTTGTGTTATATCATCCTATAATAAAGGTTTTGACATTTCACATCTTGCTTGCAGTTAGCATGAAATCTGATCACTTTAGCATCAATATTTTAGTGAGTCCACATCATTCAAAGACTAGTTATCACTATTTTATTTCATATTATTTTAGTTTTAGATAATTAGAGTTAGCTTAGGGCTTATCCAAACAACTCATTTTATTTAGCCGCTTTTAGAGAGCAAGATAGATTATTTTTTCTTCTTTATGGGTTTTATTCATTGTCATTTAGGCTTAGTACCATATATATTATTCAGATTTTTAGCTTTTGTATTAGTAATTTCCATTTATATCAATATTCCTAGTTTTATGCCATGTTATGGGTTAGTTTGGGGTCACATGTAACTCTGCATATCATGTTATGACTAGATGCTAGTCTTGGGTCATGTAAAACTTGATATCAAACCATCATGTTTAAAGTGTCCTAGGTTATCTAAATGACATATAATCTAGAGTTTTGTTTACCGAAGTGAAGAATGCTACACTTATTAGTGAGAGGCTATGAATTATTTTAGGAAAAGTTTTACTTTTTTCATTTCCATATTGTGCAATAGTGTATACTCTATTAAAAACTTCTTCTAACTTTTGCTTTATGTATTTATAGAAAATGCCTTATAGAAGCGCTAACAAATTGAAGAATAGAAACATAAATAATAACTGAAACAGAAACTAGCAAGCACCACAAGCTGTAGTAGAACATTTGAATGAACATGTCATTCATATTGAGTTCAAGGTTGCTGTTATCATACTATCTCAGGCCATAACCACTCATTCTAATCAATAAGTTGTTGCCTCAATCAATCCTACTTGTACCACAACAATATTTAGAGTTTGGGATCTTACTTTCATAAAGATATATATCCAATAATAAACTAAGATTGTAGGTGACACTCTAGTCGAGATTAATGATTTGGCTACATATCAAGTAAAATGAGTGGCTTACACTTGGTGTAAGTAGTAGAAGGAGGAAAGGGGTACAGATGTCGAATCAATAGAATAGGATGAGTTTTTTTCTGTTTTCATAGATAGTTTCTTCCCATTTAATTTAAGGGAGGACAATGTAAATAAGTTCATAAATTTAAGGTAGGTAAACATGAATGTGGTGGATTATTCTCCTAAGCTTACTCAACTTTCTAAGTATGCTTTGACAATGGTTGCTATTCCAGAGCCCATATGAGTAATTTTGTGATAGGTGTTTCCAAGGATTTGGTTAAGCAGAATAGAGATTCTATGTTGAGTAAGTAGATGAACATCTCTAGATTAATGAATCATGCCCAACGGATTGAGAAAAAAAAGAGAGAAAAAGGGAGAATAAAAGGGCTAGAAAAGGAAGTTATAAGATTCCAAAACAATGGTCAGATGGTGGTAATCATTCTTGATTTTATTCCAATCCTTTAGCTCTAGCCCCCTATTTTTCTAGTGCTCTAATGTCTAAGATCAGATAGGATAATCGAGATAAAGCCCTTGGCCCTTAGTGCTACGACAGTTTTGCAAGAGGTCATACTTACTCGGTGTACAAAAAGTGTTAAAAGAACTACCAAGTTGAGTGTATGGCCAACAATGGTTTTATTTTGGGTATGGTAAGCTAGGTTATAGAATGAGATAGTGTCCAATAGATTTATAGAGAGGTGGGGATTCTCTCTATCAGATCATACTAACTCTTCATCCACTTTAGTAGGTCACCTAGATCAATAAGGTGCCTCATCTAGTTCAACTGCAAGACACTAGAATTGGTTTAACGCTCTTTAGACTCGATACGATTAAAAGGGTTCTCCTGGTGTAGTTATTGGAACGTTAGAGGTCATTCATACTCATGTCTATGTATCATTAAATCCTAGAGCCACACATTTATTTATGACTCTATATAAACTATTATACTTTAGTTTTAATCCCAAAATCCTCACAAAACCTTTCTTAATCTATATTTTAGTTGATGATTCGATCATAGTCAGATGGGTACACAGAAATTGCCTAGTAACAGTTCCTTAGAAAGTCATCTCAGTTGACCTTATAGAGATAGATGTGATAGATTTTGATGTTATTTATAGCATATTAGCTACACTCTTGCTATTCCTCAATTTATTGTAGGAATATAGTAGATAATTTAATTCCTAAATGAGCTAGTCATAGATTAGAAGGGTAGTGCCTTGGTGCCTCTAAGTAATTTTCTCTCTTACCTTAAGGATAGAATAATGATTTCCAAAGGTGGCATCTAATATCTTATTTGAGTGAAAGATTCAAAGTACAACACCCTAACAATTTATCCAATTTTAGTAGTTGATGAATTTCTAGATGTGTTTCTTCAAGATCCTCCTGGAGTTTCTCCCAAGTAAAGAAATTAACTCTCGAATAGATCTCCTTCCAAACACCTAACCTATTTCGAATTCAACCTTATAGAATGGTTCCATCCAAGCTTAAGGAGTTAAAGGAGAAGCAGAAAGATCTCCTAGATAAGGATTTTACTAAGCCTAGTATCTCAACATAAGGTTCTCTAGTTTTTTTTGTGCAAGAAAGATCATTATCTCATAAAGTGTATTGACTACGGTCTATTGATCAAAGATAAAAATCAAGAATAAGTATCCCATTCTCAATATTGATACCTTGTTTAACAAACATAAAGGTGACAACACTTCTCAAAGATTGACCTCAGGTCTAGCTATCATCAGCTTAGAGTTAGAGAATATGAGATTACAAAGGCAGCCCTCAGAACTCGGTATTGCTACTTCTAGTTTTTTGTTATGTATTTTGGACTAGATAATGCTCCTATAACTTTTATGAACTTGATTAATAGGGTGTTCAAGTAATACCTGGATATTTTCATTATTTCTTTTATTAATGACATCCTTATTTATTCTCAAAGCGATGATGAACATGCAGATCATTTGAGGACTATCTTGCAAACTCTCAACGATTGATAGTTATTCGCTAATTTTAATGTGTGTGAATTCTTTTTAAAATTAGTAGCGTTCCTTGGTTATGTAATTTACAATGTGGTAATTTAGGTTAATCCTCAAATGGTTGAATTAATTAGGAGTTGGCCTAGACCCATTGCTATATCTTACATCATGAGTTTCGTAGGTTTTAACTGGTTATTATAGATGGTTTGGTTAGAGATTTTTATCTATTGCCTACTCTATGTCCAAATTGACTGAAAAAAATAAAGTTTCAATGGTCCAATTCTTGTGTAAAGAGTTATCAGGAGTTAAAGACTCAACTCACCCTCTAATTTTGACTCTACCAGGGAGTTTGGATGGGCTTGTGGTTTATTGTGATTCTTCCAGAGTTCAACTTGGTTTTGTGTTGATACAACATAGTAAGGTTATAGTATATGACTCTAGGTAGCTCAAGCCTCTTGATAAGAATTACCCAACTCATGATCTTGAGTTGGCAACAGTAGTTATTGCCTTAAAGATTTGGAAGAATTATCTTTATAGGGTTCTTATAAATGTGTTTGTGGATCATAAGATCCTCTAATATGTGTTAAATTAAAAGAATTTAAATATTCATTAGAGATGATGGCTAAACTTATTGAAGGTCTATATTATAAGTTTCTTGTATTATCTGAGTAAAGCCAAAGTTATGGTTGTCGCTCTTATTAGCTTGTTTACAGAAAGTGTTGCTCATATAGAGGATGAGAAGAAAAAGTTTGTAAGGGTCATGACTTACTAGGTCGAGAGCTCAGTTGGTTGATTCATCTGAAGGTAACATCTCAGTCCAGAATAATTCTAAATCTTCATTGATAGTTGAGGTGAAACAAAAGCAAGATAGTTATTCTATTTTGCTTAGGTTGAAAGAGATCGAAGGTTGAGGTTTCCTCCATAAAAAATATGGTGTTCTTTAAGCCCACAGTTCTTGGTACTCTATTTACCTAGGAGCCAGTAATATGTAGTGTTATCTACCAAAATTCTATTCGTGAAATGGAATGAAGAAGGATGTTGCAAAATTTATGGCTAGGTGTCCAAATTTCCAACAGGTTAAGGTTGAGCACCGAAGATCCGGCGGTGTCATATAAGATATTATTTTGTCATCCCATTTCTTGCTAGTTAATAGCTTAGATTTAGCACAGGATTATGCTAGACTCTATCTTAGATAGTTGGTAAAATTGAATGGTGTCCCTTTGAAAATTATGTTAGGTAGGGATACTCATTTTACTTCTTAATTCTGAAGATATTCAAAATGGTCTTAATACCCAAGTGTAATGATCCTTCAAGTTATTTTTTGTATTTCCACACGTTATCCCTATTTAGAGCATTCCTATAGCTGCCCCAAGTCATTTGTGAGTTGTTGGAACTAATAGTTCAACTATCGAACAGCTCAATTGATTTTTCGATTCAATTCTCTATTTTGAAGTCTTTGCTGATAAGGATTATCTATCAGGCATAAAAATTAGTCTAATGACCTTATGCCAATTTCAATGACTTTATCATCTTGAAAACATTGATTTTATGATATGGGACCTTTGGCTTAGGTTTCGAGGCTTTTAGACTTGTTTGAGATTATTAGTTGGAATTTGGTAAAAGTATTCCTTGGTTGTGGGACCCATATTTCATCAAAATGACCTCGAATAGAAATTTCATGGTGCCATTATGTCTCAAAAGTCAAATTTGATCGGGTACCATAGTTCTTTTGAGTTTAATAAATTTTGAATGAATTACGAGGGGTTGGTGGAAACTTGGAAGATTCACAGTTTTCAGTTTGTGCATGACATCAACTGATGTATCTGCTTTAGTAGACCTTTGGTTGCTAAAGGGGCCAAGGCTGGTCCAGCCTGACCATTTTAGAGAAGGCCCATTCTCTTTAGTAGGCATTGCTTACAAGATGCTATAATCACATAAGCAAAGGTTATCTCGAGGCGAGGATTGGTTTTGCGGTGACTGCTTAAGCGGTCAACTCACTGCTTAAGAGGCACTTGGGAAGGCATTAAATCCTCTCTTACCTAATTTCTCCGATTTTCTCACAAGTCTCAAGAGCCAAAAGCCCCACCCTACAACTACTTCTACAACAACTACTACTACTGCTGCTATTATATAGTGTTTATCCAATTTTTATTATAAGTACTTGAACAAATATTTGAAAGTTATTATTCATTTAATTACTGGTAAAATATTTTAACAACAAAACACAATTTTTGATTTAATAATATATCTTTTTACTTCATAATTCTGTAGTTACTCCTTTTATGTATTTCAAGAATTTCTTAGACTCAAAATATTGAGCTCAACTAAATTTCAAAATTTAAAACTTTGGTTGATATACAGAAATGTTCCTAAATATTTTCTTCACAAAAATGAATTTACTTTTTTCAAAAATTATCCCCAAATCAATCATTTCCCATTTTTGGCTCCCTCCCCAACTTTTTTTCTTCTTTCTTTATAATCCCTTCCTAATTAAATGTCTAATTTACGTTTTTCATATTCCCAAAAGAAACAAAAAATGTTGGTTATTTTAGCTAAAAGTTCCTTTAGATATTTCTGATCTTATCAATTTTATTTGCTTTCCTTTTTCTTCTTAAAAATCCTATGCTTATCCTCCTATAGATTGGAACAAATATCACTCCCACAAATCACTTTTTATTGGAAAAATCCTCTCTTAAAATTCAAATGATCCCCCTTTCCATTGGACAACTTTCTCAAAGATATATTTTTATTTTCTTACCATTAATGATGGATGGAGGATAGCTATTTAAAAGATAGAATAATCAACGGGTGAGTGTGGGGATGGAAGCAGACTCTTTTCTCTTTATATCTTGAATTTCACACTTTGTATCACGACTTTGTTCTCTACTCACTCATTACTTACAAAAACTCCGAAGCAGTGTGTTGCACATCGTACTGATTTCTTATTTCAATTAAAGGGTAGCATAATTTTTCTATTTGGAATTATTTATCTAGTTCTGTTTCTTCTATTGTAGTCTTGGCGTGGCATATTGCTTTGTTTCTTGCCCCCTCACATTTAAACTCCTTGTAGTGTAGTTGTTGTAGGTAGATTTAAGTGCCCATGCTATTAGAATTTTGCAAGAATTCTCTTAGAAAGCACACAGGTACATCCTTTTATTACATATGTACCGTTGATATTTGACTTTATGTGTTACTGTATTAGAGAATATGATTATACAATGTTTGGATACTTGATCCTTATCTGAAACTACTTAAACACTACTAGAAATTAACCCTATGGCGATGGTTCAAAAACCATTGCGATAGATCTACCACAACGGTTAGGTAGGCGTTGCGTATGTGAGCGTTGGGATAGGTCTATCGCAACGGTTATTGTAACGGTTACGACAACCGTTATAATAGATGGACCTATTACAACGGTTTTTCTAACCTCCTATTGCGACGCTTTGTATCGTCTATAGCAACTGTTAAGAACTGTTGCAATAGAATATATTGCAATGATGGGAAAGCGTTGGAATAACCCTATTGCAACAACTTTCGGATATCTACTGCAATGCTTGTTGGTGTTTTGCAACAACTTTTAACTATCTATTGCAACGCTTTTTGACACCTATTGAAACATATATCTATATAAGTAGAGAGTGAATCATATTAATACAATTATATAAATATACACATCACAACAAAATCTTTCATTAATATAATAATCCAAATTAAAATTTTACATATATTATCACTTCATTAAACAAATCATTACAACAAGCTAGTAATCTAAATCCAAAAGCAGTATGTCTTGGACCTTCTCGTAACCTTCTCCACTAAACAACAACACCAGAAGTATCCATGCCTCCTGCAAAATACTACTCTAATGCTTCATATACTCCAATGTCCAAACATAACAGAATTTTTTGGTATTTTCCGTGCACAATCTGTATTAATTGACTCTGATAATAGTGCCTATACCCCGTAATCCTTACAATTCTTCTTTCTAGAGTGGTAAAGGAAGATTAGGTGAAAAAACAAAACAAAATGCTAAAGTAAATATTTAATATAGAAGATTAACACTATCAGATTCATTTTATAGTGGACCAATGGATCAATAGGCTTAAGTGCATAGCAGGTACACTGAGATAGTAAGAAATGTGTCTATCGGCGCTATAAGTGATTCCATCTATTTCCTAAGTTCTCTATGCCTGGACACAATATTCCATCCATTTCCTAAGTGCATGTTAATGGCAGCTAAACATGCTTGTGGTAGTCAAGAAAACAGGAATAAGTTCTTGTGCAGATGCATCAGAGAAGGAGATTTTGTATGTTATTCAACCTCAGGATTTTACTTGATACAGCTAAGTTTGTATGCATGCACATAAGAAAGACGAGAGAGAAATACATTGTTTACAATAATAGGAGGCGTGTAAACCATTGTAGAATAGCTGATGCATTGAAATTGTTATTGCTCATGCCCCTGCCAATAAAAGGAATAAAATAAGAAAGTAAATAGATCAAATAGATATATCGCATTTGTCACATCCTTCACAAAAGGAGTCACTAATAAATTGAATGAGGTAATTCTTCAACGAGAACTTTCAAATCTATCAGAAAAGAAGTCTACATAATTTCTACAACATTAGTACACATTTCATAGTTACAACTTACAATACCTAAACACCAACTTACACATAGGTTAGCAAGTTCATCCCTGTAATGTCCGGAATTGATCCATTGAGATTATTATTGGATAAGTACCAAAAAAAACAAAAAAGACTCATTTCAAAATAAAATACCAAGACTATTCTACCTTTACATCAAAGGATCAACAGAAATTGAATAGGTAAATCCTCTACTGAGAGCTTACAGCTCATTGAGACTTGTAAGATTGTTGAGTTTGGAAGGCACAGATCCACTAAGAGAGTTCCAGTCCAGTCGGTTATGGCCATGACAAGAAATTAACGAAATTGAGCCCAACTTTAGCGTAGAAAGTACATGAATGAATATTTCTGACAACACTAGGAACTCACAAATTTCTAAATTCTGTAGACTTCCCAAAGACTCTAGAATTTCACCCGCCGGTTGTGATCTAAAATCCTGATCAATAGGAAGCCAAGTATCATTAGAATCAAGAGAAAAATGACTTATGGAATGGCTGTTTCTTATGAATCAAAGTAATTTCTTCAGCATCAAGTCTCCATTCTTCAGGTCTTTAGTCAAAAAATCACTTTGAATACTCCATCAACATAGAAAATGCATTAAAATATATGGTTCTCTTCTAACAAAAAGATACTTTCTTAAAACTTTCTATGCAGCTTAGAAGTAATAGAAGGCCATTATGTATTTATTCCTCAAAAGATTTAACAAACTAAAGTAAACTAAGTTAATTAGATATATGGGTTTTAAAATGAAAATATAAACTTAACTTTCCTTCATACTCACACATGTATTAGCTTCATGTCAGGACTGAAGAGTTGAGGTTGGATTGGGCCCGAGAGATGATTTTTTGACAAGTGACTACAAGAAACAAATAAAACTTTATACAATTACTGCAGAAGAGAAAAGACTAGAATGAAAAAATTATATTTTATAGAGAGACAATATACAGGTGTCTTGTATTGACTAGCGAATTCAAACCAAGTGCTGAATCGTGTGAGATTGGGATAGTCCCAGTAATTTTATTGTCACTCAGATCAAGCCATGACAACTTAGATAAATTGCCAATTGATGGTGAAATTGGCCTAGTGAAGCTATTAGAATTTAGAGATCTGTGGAAATATTGTTAAAAAAAAATGAGAAATTAAGTCATGAAGAAGCTGACTGCTAAAAGGACATGGACCCTTAAACAAAGATGAATAATGTATTGAAACTTAATAAGAAATAGAAAGAGCTATCAGTTGTTTGCTTTTGTTTATACTATTATAGAATCCAACTGGACATGTTTACATGAAGTAAACTACATTGGTATCACTGTGTATCCACAACAGGTCTTTCTCTTGCATCATCTGCACATTAAAGCATTATCCAATATTATCTATTTAACCTTAAGAAACTATGGTATCTAAGTAATACACATTTCAATGTTGCCTACTAGTGAAAAAAAAGGTAATCTACACATTCGTTTGGAACTCAAAAGTCGAAGAAATTTGTAATCAGAAACTTACACGATTTATAAAGTTACCCACCTATTACTAATAGATCTACCTTATGAAGGAGATATTTCAGCGTCTCCAACAAGTGACAATCCCAGATCTAGAAAACGACAGTTCTCATGGTAGCAGAAAAAGTGAATCTTTCCAAGGTACCACCTTGAACAAATATAGGAAAGATAATTGTGAAGAGGCCATCCAGGATTATTTGGAAGATAACAAGGGTCATAAAAATCAAAAAGGACCTACCATTTATTTTAAAAAGCCCTGTGTCCTTAATATCACAAGTATGTAATAAAATCAGCGCAGCACGTTTAATCTTACACAACAATTATACATCCTTTTTACTAGTTAAAATTCCAAACAACATTAAAACCTAACACACAAACCTTTTGACCATTATTTTGGCAGGCTTCCAACTCCCTTAGATTCCTGAGGGTAACACTCGAATTTGAACTAATGGTCACAAAAAAATGGTATATCTGCATTCAACTAATTCTTCAGGTCCCCAAAAAGAAAAGTCATAGAGTGAAATCTTTAAAGATTATATGATAGTTAACTTTTTACCTACAGTAGACCTCTTTCGCCACTCATTACAAGATCTAGATAGAGATTTAGTATCACTCTCATCTTTGTGTTTACGAGATGAAGCATTACTATCAGCATCATGGTTAGTGATATAATTCTTCCCCAATATCTTCAGGTATAAGCCAAGTATTATATTTCAACAAAATAACAATTGTGCTTAATTATTTCAATGATTAGCCATATCCTTTATTGGCAATTAAGCCTAATTTATAACTACAACAGGAAACAAAATCCAAATAGGCATCATATAATAAGATTTCCAACTAAAACAAATTCAAATTTTAATTTCAAATTAATGAAATAGTATTGATGAAGGTAAAAGCAAACAACACCGTGTTGCTGTGAATCTCTACGAACGGAGAAGGATGATGAATTATGCTTGACTCGAGTTCCAAAGAAGTCCAAAATCTGCACGTGGTAAAGATAATGAAAAAGTAAAAATCCGATTGTACACAAACGGAAATAGAGTAATAAGGAAAGTGATTGATATACCTTGAAAGGAGGAAGGAAGAGAGTGGTGGTGGAACAAGAAGGAGAGCATGATGAACATGAAGATGATGACCGTACACAAACTCTAACAATGCTAATTTTTGTACAATTCTTGCAATCCTGTAACTGATTTTTGGGGGTGATTTGGACTTTTTCTTAAACTGGGGGTTTATTGAAAACAACCTCTCTACCTCTGAGGTAGAGTTAAGGACTGCGCACACTCTTGAGTGTGTTGTTGTTGTAGTAATTTTGTTACATATTACCTAACTTCCCAGTGCTTATAATGATTATTTTCGAAGTTGTAAACTCACAAGAGAACTAGAACCAGAAGTATGAATATGAACCAGAAGTATACATTCTTTGAGTGGTTTTATTATTAGCGAACCGAATTGGTTTCTTTAAGCATCAACTCTCAATTATTACACAGATAAGAACCAAATGCTTTACTTTTATAATTGAGCTAATTTCTCTTTTCTCTTTCAATTCATTTAATCATTGTTGAGCAAAGTACTTGGGGTCAAATCTTGATTTTTACCTATAAGCTAGCAATAAGACTGGAAGGGAACATATTGATACATTTAGTTAACTAAATGCCGCTTCCATAACTATACCTTTTTTACATAATGATACAAGGACCAACAGAACATAATGATACATTTAGTTAACTAAATGCCACTTCTAGAACTATGACTAAATACAAGTAGTTGACTTCAAAATTAAGCAAGGACCAATAGAACATAATGAAACTTAGATTTGGTAAGTTAAACAACCAAAATGGAATAAAAAAGGATCTGTAGCACCTAGAAGCTACAACAATAGAAGTAAAACTAAGTAGCAACTGAAAACACCCAAACTAACATCCAAATTTATATTTAGCATAAGGAAATGGGTTATCAGTCTAGAAAAGGTAGCACCTGAAAAACCACTCAAATTAAACCCATCTCGAAATGTTAGGTTAGCAATCAAAGTGAAGGAAAAGAAAATCCCAAACTAAAAAACCAACAAATTAGATTAAAATCATCAATTAGAAGAATTAACTAACCTTAAAATCATCAAATTAAAGAAGAAAACCTCAAATTTTCTCATAAATTAAAGTGGTTGTCGGAGATCTGAAGTCAAAGCAGCTTAGAAAAATTAACACCGTCTTCTTGAAGTGTTTTGAGTTGGGAAGGGAATTAAGATGTCAAAGCAACTTATGAAGACGTCAGAGTAGTGAGATGAAGACGCAAAATGAACAACTTCGATAAATCATTAATGGTGTAAGATATTTTCTGAGCAGTCGAAGCAGTGAGATTAAGATAGAAAATCAACAAGCAAAATTTAGAAGTCGGAGCAACTTCAATTTTTGGTCTTGATGAATTTAGAAGAACAAGAAATTCCTACAGTGGCATCTTAGAAGGTTATATGGAAAAGTAGGGTTTATTTTTTACGGAATTGGTGAAATTTTTTGTGGTGGGAATAAATAAACGCTGCAATAACTTTTTTCCTCCAATAAAGCATTGCCACAGATAATTTTTATGGCAAAGGTTCAGGCAACCGTTGCGATAAAACACCCTATTGCAATGATTTTTAAACAACAACAACGGTTATAGTATCAAATAGCTCTATTAGAACAATTATTTTTGCAATGGTAAGAACCATTGCAATAGGTCCTCTATTGCAACGCTTTTGAAATCATAGCAAAAAGTGTCATTGCAATAGGGGTAATTTCTGCTAGTGCAAGTTATTTTCATGTACGTTTACACATCTATCTAGTTAGATACCATGTCCTTAGGCTTAAATTAATTAGCAATTTTCTTTAGAAGTTCTATTGGCACACAAGTAGACACCATGACCACATACATAAGATATCTAATACTATAGAAAAACAACCAAGATGCATGCTTAGGACAATATTTTTGAGCTCCATTATGTTTTCTGAAATTGTGGGTATTTAGTTGTTAGTTGCGGGTTGCTTGGGATTGAAATAGTCATGAAGGGATTTATCTGCTCCTTGCTCGCCCTGCCTCTTTATTTCTCCGAAAAACATGTTTAATTAGTACTTATAAAATTTTTTAGGAAGCATACTTATAGAGATTAATTATTATTATTAATAATTTGTAGAATGTTTATTTCAATGTTAACTCGATTTGCTTGATACTATGCCTATAAGACATTAGGTATTTTTATAGCATGTAAATACCTTGAAATCACGTTTATGTGTTTGTTAATTTTAGCATGCTTACTCACCTTTACACATTTAGTAATCATGTCTCTAATATTAATTGATTTTTAGCATGATTGAGTAGGAGGATTATATGAATGGCCTTTTTATGCGACAAATCATGTGTCTAGAGTTTTAGTTACTTTTGTACATTAATCAAGTTTGCAATGCTTCAATTTTTTCTATAAGTTATAATCACTAGATTAGTTCTAATACGTCTACTTTATATTAGTATTTTAATTAATGTTTTGTATTCAATTACCGACACTAGATATCATGTTTATAGGGCTTATATAATTAATTTTTAGCATATTAGTCAAACACGTGTCATCATGATATCATGTCTATAGGTCTTAATCATGTAAATTTGTTAACTGTTTAGTATGTCAATCAAGTAATAAACTTTTAGTTAATCAAGAGGCTTGTCTGAGACCATTACATGCTAAGTGCTTAGTCCTTATTGCTTTGTTTGACGCGAGTCCCGAGTTTAATTAGGTAACTTAGCTTTCCTATCAAGACACAAATGAAAAATGGAAAGTTCAATGCCTCTTGGACATTATGGCAGGACAGGTAGATATTTCAGAGAATGGCTAGTTTTATTATTTTTTAGAATGCCTTTAAGTCTACTAAAAAAACTAGGTGGGTGGATAGATAGATTGGAAATGAGGGTAATTGTCCCAAGAAGATTTTAACAATGCAACAGAATACAATGTCACCCATTAATAAGTCGGGCGCTGATCTGAATAGGACAAAATTAATCCTAGTCTAAACCATTCAAAATTGTTGCTTCTCTTTTATATTTTATATGTTTCAATTGTTTAGGGTAGTTTAGGTTGTCTTATTTAATAAAATTTTGTTATAATAATTGGGTTACTTCTGACTCCTTACTTATCTAATTTACATCTTTCTTTTTATTTTATCACATAAATAATAGATAATTAAAAAATATAATTAAGATGAATGTCTTGTTTATATATTTTTTCTGTCACTTAGTAATATCTAAGTTAATAAATAGTTGACCTTTGTTTATCATATAGAATTCCCACATAATATACGAATTTGTTCGAAATCCACATTTGTGGAAACACCGACCTTTCGATGTAATTTGAATTTTTATTTGATTTCTGATGAACTGGACTAAATAATAAAATAAGTCTGTAGTAGAATGATTCCCTAACACACCTTAATTCGTTAGGTGACAACTCTTCATTCTTTAATCCTAAAAATGGTTGTCACGTTGAATTTCGCTTTTTGCAAAAAAAAATGGAGCACTACAAAATGACGACTCTGCTGGAGATACTTAGGATCTAATCACTATGAATTTGT
Organism: Capsicum annuum; assembly: GCF_002878395.1. Taxonomy (NCBI): domain Eukaryota; kingdom Viridiplantae; phylum Streptophyta; class Magnoliopsida; order Solanales; family Solanaceae; genus Capsicum; species Capsicum annuum. The sequence goes on along the minus strand of NC_061117.1, from coordinate 98,920,818 downwards.
CTTTCATGTGGGATTCTATTCTTTTTCTTTATTTATCTGAAATTTATTTTTAATGTTTGTGTTTGTCCATAATTATCCAATTTCTATTTCCTTTATTATTTGTTTTTAGAACCATGATTTATTGTTTCTACATATTAGTCTCTTTTTTTCTCTTTATTTGTTTTTATGAGTATTTATATACTTTTTTATGTCCACCCCCTTCCCTCTCTTTTCCTTTTATTTGGCTAGGGTTTGTCTTATTTTTCTATATATCTTTAATTTCATATTTATTTAGTTTTTATTTTTCTAAATGTGTTATCTTATTTTTTGTTATGTGCTATGTGTTACCATTTTTCATTACTGACATTTTGCACATATCTTCCTCTTGGAAACCTATTTTTATTTTTTTTAAGATAGGTTGCATCGTTGCACAGAAGTTCATTCCTAAAATATTTTATGGAAAATACCTCATGAATTGGTTGATTAGTGGTGTGTCAACAGTCACGAGATTTTCTGGTCTCAAGTTCTCTGCTTGAGGGACCTTGTCACAAAATTACTCTTGTTCTCTTGAGCATAATCATATATTCCTTTACTAAAAAATATGCATCCTGGTGAATTTAGAGTGTTCATGACTTAAATTAATATGTCAATTTTTATTTTTTTAAAATTTGTTCTTACATTTTTTTTTGACAATCCTCCTTGATTATTTCATTCGTAGTCCATCTCCACCCGCTATTCAAATTTCTGTAAGTCTTACATTTCAAACTATGTCTAGCCGGATTGTTGTTTAACAAGATACGTAGGAAATGCCTATATAAGGATGTGGTCCTCCTTGTTCCTTTATTTTCTAAATTTCTCTAGTATTTAAAATGTGAAACAACATTTATCACTCAAATAGTTTTTCTATCAAACTATATTATCCCTTTCTTTCGCCTTTTCACAATGTCATAAGGGTGAAAACTAGAAATTTTTTGAATAATTCAAAAAAAAATTTGCAATTTTTTAAATCCTCAATTGTTCTACACTAAATATCTCAGTTGAACTAATTATTCCCAATATTTTTGTTAAAATTCACATCTTCTATCTTCCTATTCTTGCAAAACAAAATTTCTTTAAATATACGTATCTTTTAAATAATGCATCATTATTTATTTTTTCACTCCATCATCTTTACGTACAAACTTAGTACCTAGGTCTTGCTTAGAGCCATTATTCTTTTTGATATCTGTTTGTTTCTAAAGATTAAGTTCTAGCCTATTCAGTCATTCTAAGTCCTCTTTGACAAAGTGACCTATATTGTCATACTATCCTTTTTCTTACTATGTATGCTGGCTCCTGTTTTATTTAAATTACTATTTTTATTTGAAAGTTGTCTATCATTTGAATATCGACTTGATTGAAAATTTATGATATGAAAAATATGATCAATATATAGAATGATTCCATTCCTCTCTATTTTCGCTCAAGGAAAAATATTGTTTGGACTGTATCTCCTTACTCTCTCCTTACGCCCTACCTAAAGACAAATATTCATGCTAAGTGTCATGTTTATGATAAAGTAATTCAGAACGAAAATTGAGCGAATGATGTTACAAAAGTTTAATTCCAAACTTCTATTGTGTCAAGCTAAATCTTGGATTGTAATATCATAAGTCACATATATTTATCATCCTAGGCCTACCGCGAACTTAATAAGGCTCCGTTCATTATATGACATCTTATCCTTGGAAATTAATGTGTTTGTTCTTTCACTACATGTCACCTTCACCTTACTAAATTTATTTTTTAATTATTTTTATGTATTTTTTAATTTTATTTTTCTCCATACTCAAAGGTTGATTCGTGTATTCTCTCAGCTATCTCATCAATTTAAAGGGGCTCGAGCTTCATATCTTAAGCTTAATCACTAAGATAACTTAATGATGACACTAGCGATGAGCCTAATGATATGATCTTAAGTGTGGAACAAAGAATCATCCAATTACAAGGTGAATTGTCACAAGTCCGTAACTAGTCTAATCTATCCCTAGCTTTGAATTCTCCTCTCGAGCCACAAGCTGAGGGCAACACCACTACCAAATACCACGACATCTTTACAAGCCACTTCTTACCATCACTTCCTATGTCATAACTCCTAAATAATACAAGTTATATATATACACTTCCTAAAAACAATCAATATCTACATTCATGTCCACCATAATCCACACATACCCAATAGCTCAAAATTTGTAAATAATATCATATGCCTACAATATGCCGCCAACATTTACAACGAATAAGTCTCATTCCCATGATCTAGGCAATCATACTTTAAATCCAATTTATGTCAATACGAATCCATTTACCCACTACCAATATGAAAATAAACCTCTAGAAATAGACCACTTGATACAATCCATAGTTGAAAGGTTGGAGCAGCTTGAATATACTACGGGTTTGAAAGGACTAAGTTACGAGGACCTGTGCATACACCCTAATGTTGAATCACTTAAGAGGTACAACATCCTAAATTTGAATTGTATAATGGGACGGGAGACCCAAAAGCATATTTAAAATAATACTGTGACAAGCTAGTAGGAGTTGGTAAAATTAAGCAGATTCTTATAAAGTTACTTACGATGAGTCTCACTGGAGATGCTTTATCATGGTATATCAGATAAGATGCAAGAAAATAGTCAAAATGGATTGATATGGCCTCTGAATTTATAGAAATAATTTGGTTTAATGTTGAGAATGCGCTTGATTGGTTCTATATTCAGAAGTTAAATAAAAAACATTCAAAGTTATTTCGAGAATGTGGAATGCGATGGATATGTGAAGCTTTTAAAGTGTGCCCTTCTTTAGAGGAAAATTAAATGAAATTTTTTTATATACGTGTCCAAGAGCCACAATATTATGAAAAGATAATTCTTATAGAAGATTGAAAGATTGTTTACATCATCAAGATGGATGAGAGAATTGAAGAAGGCATTAAAAATGGCACAATAATAAATTTGGAGGCACTGCAAGCTATTAAGACTTCGGAAGCTGGTGCGAACCATGACATGAAGGAAGTAAATATTATCTTGACTACATAAGATCTGAATACTCATCTAATTTAGGAAATGCCACTTCCTCAATGTCAATACCGAACACCCACATATCAAGAACCTTCATATCCATTCTCAATAAAAAAATACAATTATCCTATACTATCTTATATTTATACCAACTAGCCTGAACAACTTGTATACTTCCAAATTTCTCCTACTACGTTCCAAAAACCTCCAACAACAAATTAATGATCCAATCAATCTATCAGACATCGAGATAAGTTTCGAAAAAATAAATCCAACAAGACAATGCACTCCTTTGGTTGAGCCTATAGACCAACTTTATGATAGATTAAGGGTTGCTAGCTATATCACACCAATATCTATAATTATAAGGAATATATGTGAAAAATGGATTGATTATTCCAATGTTTTGCTTATTATCCAGGGATGAAAGGGTACACTATACAAGAATGTCGTACTTTGAAGGACTAACTTTGTACTTTGAAGGACTAACTTCAGGCACTAATTGATACCTGTTTAATAAATGTTATGGGGCTAAATTTTGATTTTGATTAATTTCCTAAGCATGAATGACACCTATCTTAGATTGATGAAGGGGTACTATGTTGTTTCTTTGTTCTAGGCTCCCAAGCACTTGAAATTACATTATTCTTTTCATATACTTTAAATGATGTAAATTTTTTCTAAGTTCCTCTTATGTAACTCAAGCTATGTTTGACATGAATCCTATTTAAGAGGGATCCATAGGCGCTCATATGGAGATCGATATTATCATAATAAAATTTTCCTATTTTTGTTTAAGCATGCAATTGGGGAAGAATTTTTGAGAGGATCTCAAAAATTCTATGAAGAAGCATTTCTTCAAGCTTAAGACTGGAAAGACATGTAACTGGGATAGAATTTCTGAGATCTCAAAATGTCTATAGAGAAATATTTCTAAAAGTTCAAGATTAGTAAGATTAACGTTGTGAAATAGGGACCAAATTTTTTGAGGAATTATAAAAACTTTTATCAAGGATTGCATCTCAAGAAAATGATATAGAGTTTATGACCAAAGTCAATGGATTCAGGATTTGAAGCAAAAGACTAATAGAGACATGCATCAACCTTTCTTTTTAAACTAAAATTTTTTACTTGAGAGCAGGAATAGAGAGACACATACAAATCTTGAGTATGCTATACTCTATCATGATATATTCAAGGCTAAGCATCATTGTTTTGTATTTTGAGTGAGTTAAGAACTAACATATCTCGAGAGTTTATCCAAACTAAGCATTGTCTTTTGGAATTTGACGGGGTTGAGCACTACTATATCAAAATTTATTTGAGGCTGAGCATTGTCCTTAAAAAGTTAATTGGGTTAAGCACTACCCTATCTCAATAAATAGTCCTAAGCTAAGCATTGCTTTCTGAAATTTAATAGGGTTAAGCACGACTTTATCCAAAAGATATATGAGGCTAAGCATTGTCCTTAGATAGATAGTTGTGTTAAGCTCTATCCTCTTTTAATAAATTATAAGAAGCTAAGCATCATTTACAGGAATTTGCTGGGTTTCTGCATAACTTTATCAAGAAACTTTGTGAGGTTAAGCATTGTCCTTAGAAAGTTAATTGGATTAAGCAATATCCTTTCTCGAGAAATTAGCTAAGCTAAGCATTATTTTCTCTAATTTGCTGGAATTAAGAATGACAATATGAAGAAACTTTTGTGGCTGAGAATATACTTATAAAGTCAATTGGGTTAAGAAATACCCTATTCTTAAAGATTACTAGCAACTAAGCATTGTCCTTAGAAAACTGATTGGGTTAAGCACTACCCTATTCTTAAAAAGTACTAAGAGACTAAGCACTGTCTTTTGAAAGTTGATTGGGTTAAGAACTAATCTATACTTAAAAGTTACCTGAGGCTAAGCATTGTCCTTTGAAAGTTGATTTGGTTAAGAGCTACCCCACTTGAAAGATTACTGAACACTAAGTGTGAGACCCCATAAAATTTCAACAAATCTATTTTTGACTTTTCCGCATGTGTAATGTTGATTTTTGGCTTAAACCATGATTAGGAGTATTAAAGGGCATATTGAGAAAGTTTTAAAAATTTTTAAAAGGGTTCGGGGTCATTTTGGGACCTCAATACAATAAGCCTCCATAATAATGACATCCCACGAAAGATAGCCTCTACGATAAAGGCATGCCATGGAGGATCTCCTTTGCGATAGTGACGTGCTATGCCGCTATATAATTTTTGTCCAATTTTTTTTTTCATTTGGGGTGATGGAATTTTGATCTTTCTCCCTCTTACACGACTTATAAACATAAAATAACCACTTTTCTTTCAGTTTTAAATTTCAAAATCATTTTTTCCTCTTTAATTCAAAACCCAAGAAAGCTTAACGGTCTTACAATAAATCACCAGTTTGGGCTCCAGACATCTATTTCTCTTCAAATTCTTGGATATTTCAACCATGTTTCTCTTCCTTGACTTTAATTTTAGCATTAATTTATTAGATATCCATGTGATTTAATTTATGAGATTAAAATTAAGTTGAGAGATTTTGGTTGATATTATTTGAATTGCTTGTCCTATATTTTAAATTGATTATTCATTTCTTAATAGATAGTTTTTATTACTGAATTGGTGCATTATTTTAATTTTTGAAATGGGAGAAATAAGTTTCCCCAAATTGATGGAATTTTGGCTTGATAATGGGATTAACCTCAACACACTTTGTAAACTTGGTTTTTTACATGGATTATTACTTGATTTAACTTATCTTTCAACCTATTTCATTACATTAAGGGATAAATAGATAAATATAGTTTTTGGATAGACTTAGTGGCTATGGCTTGGATTTTTAATGGAACTTGGGAGTTAATTTGGTTATATGGACTAGTTTGTGATAATTCAATTAGCTTAAAGTATATTGGTATGACGATGCCAAGTAGTAAATGCCTTCATAAAACACTCCAGCATTACTGGTTAGTTTATGTGCAACTTTATTAATTTGGGATTAAAGGGAATTATGTACCTCATTGTGAAGATGTAGGTCTTAGGAGATCAACAATGGAAACCACATTTATCAGTGTTGGGGGTCCATGTGACCGTTTGCTTGGTGCACCCATTGTATATATATTTTTGAAGGGCTATGACATTGATTTTCTTAGCCTTTCATTTTTTTTTCTAAGTTTGTACGGCTAACACATACTAGGGTCCTTATGATAGGAGAAGTAGGACACATATAGCCCATGGTTACCTTTAGGATGGAGTAAGCTCCATATTTCAGGCTAATGATTTAAACTCTCATGTTCATGGCCCTTGTCCTTGTCCCGGCATCCTATATATGTGTATAATGAACATGGTGAATATGGTTTATGGATGGATATTTTTGGAAATTGCATTATTTTATCCCTATCCCCTGAGTTACATGTTGGTTCTTTCCCCACTGACCGTCCTTGGATGCTACATTATTTCATAATGTAGGGTCTAAGGTTTTTTTGAACTTCTATGCAGTCTTAGGTGATTTGGTACTCCAGTGGATCTTCTGTGAAGTGGTAAGAGTCCATCTTTTAAATGGCCCAGTTATTTTACCTTTTTTAGTACTGTCTTGGTTTTTTATTTTGGATTCTTTTGGTCATACCTCGGGGTATGTCCCGACTTAGTTGGTATTTTTTGTAGGCTTTTATGGACAAGTGTTGGGTTGTTTTTTGATTTTGACTCTTAAAATTTATCCTTCTTATTTACTATTTTGTTGTCTTTAAGTGTTTATCTTTATGGCACTCTTGATGTTAGGCTAAGGAGGTATCCTCTCTCCACGATGGGCTTGGGATACCTATCTTGTTCAGGTTCAAATTTGGGTCGTGACAAGCTTGGTATCTGAGCACGATTGAGGGTCGTTAGTTGTCAACAAAGTTATATCATATAAATTTATTTTTATTGGTGTGTATCATACTACAATTATAAAGAGGGAGGCTACACATCATTTAGGATGTTCCTCTTTTTTGTGTTCTATTTTGGGCTATGGGGTCTAGTTGTTATGACATTTTTGTAACTCCTAGCTTACTTATGTTTCAAATCATGCCTTTCCAAAGATATGAAGGTCATAGAAACTCCAAAGGAACCTCTTTCCCACTCATGGAAATTGTGGAGGGAACTCGCTCTGTTTATGAAGTGTAGATTCGGTGTAAGGTCCCTATTCCTAACTGTACCGCTCCACTTGGGTTCCCCCTATCCCTGCTAGTCCTCCTTAGGATTCCCGGGTTGGTGACACTTATGCTTAGTCTCCACAGGGAGATATCTCTAATGTGGAGTTTTGTCAGTCTATTCATATGATTGCTCAGTTGGTTGCATCGCAATACCATCGGTCTGATCATGTTGGTCCTTTCTACTAATTCATTGAGGTCATTGGGTTGGACAGTTTATGAGGTTGAATCCCCAAATCTTTATAGGCTTTAAGGTTGAGGAGGATCTTTGTGAGTTTATTAATGAGATAGAGAAGATCTTTAGAGTGATGCTTGCTACTAATTCTAAAGGTTTGGAGTTTGATGCCTATTATTTGAAAGATATAGATTATTAATGGCATGAAGAGTGGGAATCAAAAAGGGGTGATGATGCTAAACCAGTATTGTAGAATGACTTTTTAGGTTCCTCTCATGATCACTACTCTCCTTAGGAGTTGAGGAAAGATAAGGCTAAAGATCTTGTGAACATGAAGTAGGGTAAGATGAGTGTTAAGGAGTATGCCCTAAAGTTTTATCAGTTTTCTTTTTATGATCATGAATAGGTGTCTAGTATGAGTTCTTGAATGAGAAAGTTTACTTCTAGTTTGTTTAGTTATTTGGTGTTAGAGTGTAAGGCTGCTATGCTAAAAAATGATATGTACATATCTAAGTTGGCGGTTTATATGCAGTAGGTAGAGGATAAAAAAAAAAGAAGGTAGAGATAAGAGAGAGGCAAAATAAGATGTTTAGGTATGTAAAGTAGGGAGCAAATTACAAGAACAATGGGAGAGATAATAGGTAGTGGACTAAGAAGAAGAATTAAGGAAATTCATATTCGTCTGCCAGTACTCCTTATCCTAGGACTTCAGGTGATCATCATTTTTAGGCTAGTAGTGGTCCTAAGGCATAAGGTTCCCAATTTTAAGCTAGTGGAGTTTAGTCAGTCCCACCTTACCCTTCTTTCCATTTTTGTTGGCAGCTTTACCATGGATATTTTAAGGAGGGGAGGAATAGGTTCTATAATTATGGTTATCTTTGTCATATGCAGCGACATTGTGCATCAACTAGAGTTACCACTGGAGCTAATAATGTCTCGATTGCCACTTCTTCTACTCTGACACCTAAGGGTGCCACTTCTGGTACCGACACTGGTTAGAATCATTTCCATGCACTTGCTACTCAGCAGGAATCTTAGGAATCCCTAGACATTATCAATGGTATATTACATCTCTTCTCCTATGATGTTTATTGTTTGCTTGATTTGGGTTCTACCCTATCTTATATGACCCCTTATGGGGCAATGCACTTTCGGTTTTGTCCTGAAACTATTTTCAACCATTTTTCTATTTCTACTGTAGTGGGTGATTCTATTGTTGCTAGAACAATCAATAGGGGTTGTGTGGTGTCAATTTTTCATAGGGATGCATTGGCGGATTTAATAAAACTTGATATGGTAGATTTTGATATAATTTCAGAAATGGATTAGCTCTATTTGTGCTATGCTTCTCTGCATTGTAGGACCTAAAATGTTAGTTTCCACTTTCCTAATGAACCAGTGTTGGAATAGGAAAGGAATTCCCTAGTACCCAAATGGAGGTTTATCTCATATCTTAGAGATCAAAAATCGATTCCTAAAGGGTGTCCATATCATCTATTTTAGGTTAAGGATTCTAACTCCAAAGGTCCTTCTTTGTAATCTTTCCCTGTGGTTAATGAATTTTAAAAAGTTTTTCCAAATGAACTCCCTAGAATTCCTCCCGATAAGGAAATAGACTTTGGGAATGATCTTCTATCGTATACCCATCCTATTTCTATACCTCCTAATAGGATGGCCTTGATTAAACTAAAAGAGCTAAAAGAGTAGTTACAGGATCTTTTTGATAAAGGGGTTATTTGTCCTAGTGTTTCTCTATAGAGTTCTCCTGTACTTTTTATCTGAAAGAAAGATAGGTCTCTTTGAATGTGTACAGATTATCATTAGTTGGATAAGGTTACAATGAAAAATAAGTACCCTCTACTTAGAATATGACCTTTTTGATCAACTTTAGGGTGCTAGGTGTTTCTCTAAGATTGATATTCATTTAGGCTATCACAAGTTGAAAATTAGGGAAGTCGATATTCCTAAAACTTCTTTTTTAACCCGGTATGGTTACTATGAGTTTTTAGTTATATCATTTGGATTGACCAATGCTCCAGCTATTTTCATGGATCTTATGAATTGGGTGTTCATGCATTTTCTTGATTTGTTTGTTATGGCCTTCATTGATGTTATTTTGGTGTACTCCAAAAATAAGGAGGATCATGCCAATCACCTCTGAATTTTATTGCAGAATGTTAAGGTTCAAGAGTTGTATGCAAAATTTTCTAAATGTGAATTTTGGTTAAGAGTTGTGACATTTCTTCGGAATGTTATTTCTAGTGAGGGGATCAAGGTAGATCCTCAGAAAGTTAAGGCAGTTAAGAAGTGGCCTAGGCCCACAACTCCAATCAATATTAGAAGATTTTTGGGCTTGTATGGATGCTATAGGAGTTCTGTGGAGAGTTTCTCATCTATTGCTACTCTGTTGAAGAAGTTAACTAAAAAAAGATTAAGTTTCTGTTGTTCATCACTTGTGAAGGTAGTTTTGAGAAGTTAAAGTGCAAGTTATCTTTTGCGCCTCTTTTGATATGACCCGAGGGTACTGATGGTTTTTTTGTTATTATGATAAGTGTCATACAAGGCTGGGTTGTGTTTTGATAAAATATGGTAAGGTTGTAGCCTATGTATCCAGGCAACTTAAGGTCAATGAGAGGAATTACCCAACTCACGATCTAAATTTGGCAGTTATGGTCTTTGCATTGAAGATTTGGCACCATTATTTGTATGGGGTGCATGTAGACATTTGTTCAGACTATAAGAGCTTATAGTATGTGTTTACACAGATATAATTGAATCTCAGGTGGAAACTGTGGCTTGAACTGCTTAAGAATTATGACATAAGCTTGTACTACCATGTAGGTAAAGTTAATGTTGTTGCTGATGCTCTTAGTAGGTTGTCTATATAGATCTTATCTCATGTTGGTGAGAAAAAAAGAGGATTGGTAAAGGATATTCACAAGTTGGCTAATTTATGTGTTTGTCCTTTGGACTCCAAGGATAGAGGAGCAATTGTTTTGGAAGTAGTTAAGTCATATCTTAGTGTTGAGCTCAAGGAGAAATAGTTTTTGGATCCCATACTTATGGAGATTAAGGGTAATATGGGTCAGCAAAAGGTTATGGCTTTCGAGATTGGGTGATATAGCATCTTGAGATATTATGGAAGGTTGTGTTTTCCTGATTTAGATGGACTCCGAGAAAGGATTTTGGCTATGGCTCATAAATTTAGCTATACAATTTTTTCGAGTTCAACTAAAATGTTCCAAGACTTAAAGGAAATTTACTGGTCGAAAAATATGAAAATGGATATGGCAAATTTTGTTACTAAGTGTATAGTTTGTTAGCAAGTTAAGGTGGAGCATTTGAAGCTTGGTGGCATATCTCAAGAGATAGAGTTGACCATGTGGAAGTGGGAGATTATTAATATGACCATGTTGAGAAGTTAAAGTGCAAGTTATCTTTTGCGCCTCTTTTGGGTCATGATGAAAAGAATGACTTAGTCTTCTCAACTTTTTCCTATGAGAACTAACTACTTACGAGAGGATAAATAAGTTGTTCATTCAGGAGATAGTGAAGATTTATGGGGCACTAGTGTCCATCATTTTAGATATAGGTACACAATTTTCTTCTTAGTTTTAGCATTAGTTTAAGAGAGGTTTGGGTACTCAGGTAAACCTTAGCACAATTTTCCACCCTTAAATGGATGGACAAGCGAAAAGGACTATTTAGATGTTAGAGGATATGCTAAGGGCATGTGTGATTGATTTTAAAGGTAGTTGTGTTCACCATTTGACTCTTATTAAGTTTGCCTACAACAATAGTTATCACTCTTGCATTCAAACGGCTAATTTTAAGGCTATTTATGGTAGGAGGAGCAGGTATTTTGTTGGATGGTTTGAGATAGGTGAGACTAGCTTGTTTTGTCCTAACTTGGTTCACCAATCCATGGAAAAGGTAAAGGTTATTAGTAAAGACTTAAGACTACTCAAAGTCTCCAAAAGTCATTATACAGATATGATGTGAAGGCAATTAGAGTTTGAAGTAAGTGATTGGGTGTTCTTGAAAGGCAGCCCAAAATTTGACATGAGATATATTCTTGTTCAGAGGGTCAGCAGACTGGAGTGACTGATTACCATTTCTACTGCCGTTAGCTCAATGAGGAGGCATTTTCAACAGTTGTCATAAATAAGTATGAGTTAAAAACAGACAGAGATACCGTAGACTCTTGTTTATAAATGTGTATTACTTCACACACATAATTAAGACTCTACGTAACGTGTCTTTTAAGACTCCCTAGGACTCTTATAAAACTTAGGCTCTGATCCCATGTTTCTAGCGCCCCAAAATCTGGTCCATAGATGTCATACAGTGCACAAGACTACGAGTAGCCTTAAGCTAACCCTGTCTGCCTTCTACTAAGTATGAATCTTATGATAAGGAAAATGTAGATATCAAAACATACTGAATATGAAAAACTGTCTGAATATAACATATGATCAATACTAATCTCAAGGGTCTGATGAAAGAATACTGAAAATCAAAAGCAAACTAGCAGTTTGACAAGCCTCTACTTTTAATGCTAGAGAGTAACTGGGACAAACCCCCAATTGACTCAGACTATTTGAAAATACTAAAATTATCTAATATGATAAGCTATAAATCTGAATAACTAAGTCCCAAACTATGAGGACTCACCAACTGTTTGATGTAGATTGAGATTCTCGAAAACACTCATGCTGCTGAAACTGAGCACTTGGACCTACATTATGAGACAATATAACAAATAGAGGTATATGTGGATTAGTACTTTCAGGATGTACTGAGTATATGGGGGTGAATGCATAAGTAAAACATCATCTCATCATCATCACAATTTATAAAATAATACATTCCAAATGTAATGACTTACATAAGCTTGAGTAACAGAGAAACTAAAATCTTTAATCATGTGTAGTAAAACATATTGAATAAATCTAGTGAGTCATAAAATTTTGTTCTAAAACCTTTACTAGAGTTCTATATGTAAATCATGCTATCTAAGTGTAAAGAGGGCTCACTTTTATATCTGAAAGCTGAAATCTATTGCTAATGTCTTACTGTAAAGCAATATTTGAGTAAAGTTGTGAGACTTTACACTTAGTTTTCTAAAAATAGCTTTTTTGTTATTTACTTTTACTAGCAGAGAGGTTCTCTTAATCGACATAGACCATGTAAGCTAACATGGAGTCCAACATCTTCTTCCCCTATGGGGAAAATCTCACGATGGATAGAGGTGTCATACTCTTGCCAACGAGTATAACCTAATCTAAAGTGATCACATCTGTAAATGTCATCCATATAGAAATAAAAATAATTTGAATCTGTACTTTCGTTTGCTATGTAGTTCTGTGGAAGTTAGGGCACGCTAATCTCACACTTTCCGCTTGGTGCTAAATACTACTCCATTTAATCTGTATACTCATTCTATTGGAAATCTACTTTAAAAACTAGCATAAGGGTTTATTATGAAACCAATCATGCATTTATCCGATTCAATCTATAAATAAAGCGAATCTGAAAAAAATATGTAAAGTGGATTCTAAATTTTATCTGAGGATCAAAAGACCAAATCATTACTGAAAATCTAAAAATAAACTGATCATTTGATGCTTAAAGCATAACCTTTCTTGAAATAATAATATTCAATCTAGGGATAGTAATCCATGCATCAATCTCATATCAAAGCATCATACTAATCATACTTAAGGATGTAAATATTGGTAATTCAATTTAAACTTTAAAAATTTCTGCAATACTCCTAAAAATACTGAAGAAAACATGCAATTCAACATCAAAAATACTTGAATCCTATAATCTTCAATTGGTGATAAATGGGTATAAACCCCAAACTGAAATTCATGTAATTTCATATAAAAATAAACTTTAAATCAAATTTTGGGCACAAGGATGAAAGAATTATCTTTGATGATAAACACCACATACATTGTTGATGAATTTGAATGTAAAAGTTTAATTCTTGACTCTCTAATGGTGTTCTTGCATCTCCCTCTTGAAGTTCTTGAACCAAGAACTTTGGACTATAAGATTTCTTAGTGTAGGAGATGTGAAATTCTTTCTTGATTCTTAAAGCTAGGGTTTTGTTATTACAGATAAAAAAGATGAATAATGAGGTATCTTTGTTATTTATGGAAAAAATTGTGTGTTTTGGGCGGAATAAGACTAGATAAATTGAGTCAATTACCCCTTTGGATGTGAATTTTTAATTACTAAAAAGCATGCTCAGCGTCCCGCATAACGACGTGTCGCATTAATAGGGTCGACACGATGGCCAATGCGACACGTTGATATCGCATCGGCTCACTGGAATTTGCACTGATTGCTGAAAAAAATATCCATTGATGCGATAAGGGATGCGATGCGTCGATATCATGTCAACTCACTATTTTCGATATCCAAACAAGCTCCTAACGAGGTCAGAAAAATCCAAAACTTGCCTGAGAACACCCATTGACCTCCCTAATCAAGAATCAACTAAAAATTTGATATTTTAAGGTCACAAAAGTCGTAAATAAAATCATGGAAATACCGATGTCCTAAAATGAGACTAAGTGTCATTACTTAGCTGAATTTTTCTAAGTCTGGAACCTCTTTTCTTGATCTAAAGGACTTAGTTAATCTAGGATTTTGTGGGGCCTTACATAGATACACTTTCTTAATTCCTCTCATCATTAATGTTATCTATTATGGTTGTTTTCACCATATTTTTTAATACTATATATATACATATATATATATATATATACACGCTAATTATTTTAATCTAGTTGTGTTAGAAGTGGTAGGCAAAATGAAATACATTTGAGAATTATTCTTCAACCGATTCTAAAACATTTTTATTTATCATATGTCTTATAACCCGACCTAAGTCATATTCATATTCCATATTTCAAAACTACTCATACTACAATTCTATCAACTCATGCTATCGTCCTTCAAATTCAATGTTTAACAATTTCATTTATAGATTTAATCCATCTCTAAATCTAGAATTTCATTTCCTATTTATTTTACAACTAGAGATGTGTATGACACTTAAAACCAAACTCTCAGCCGCATTATTTGAATACATCTCCTATTTCTTCATTCCCAACAAAGCATCTTTTCAGTCGGACAAACTTGAATACTATGTTTACTTTTATTGCTCGATAATTCTTTTATAATTTTCTATCAACGAAGGGGTAGGTGTTAACACCCAATTTTGACGTCTCGATACTCTTCATAGAATGCAATTTTAACAAAAGACAATTAATTTCAAACATTAGTATTTTTTCCATATTATTTCATTATCATATAAATAGAGACATGTAGCATTCATAATTTTGAAGTAAGCAATTTATTTTTTCATAATCTTTGTGTGTGTGTGTGTCTATATATATATTTTTATATATATATATGTATGCATATATATTGACCCATATATAATATTTTACATAATTTATTTTTGCAAATACGTGCACTCAAAATTTAAAAACACATTATCTATTGTTGTTGTTGCTGTTGTTATTATTAATATTCATTTCCTGAATGTATAACTAATTTATTTCAAATTTATTACTGGCAATTTTGTAAAATATTACATGCGTGGTTTATTTTTAGTACCCACATCGTATTATTTTTCTCATTATTATGTTATTGTTACATTTATTACAATAGCCGTTCAAATTCAATTCAACTAACGATTTTATTTAACTTTTAGCCATCTTTGTAACCAATTTGAGTATAGTTTAGCCTAAATCCATTCTAATTTGATCCCAAATTGAAATCCCCTATTTATTTTTCAATTAACCTATGCTTTGATCCATTTCAATTTTAAATCCCAGTCGTTGATCTCATGTGTAAATGGTTGAGATCAAAGCATTTTTTTTGTCCCTTTTAATTAAAACAAACCAAAAAAAAAAACCAAAATGATCCTTTTTGTCTCTCATATAGACAACGAATTCACTTTCAAAACTCCTCCTTCCACCCCTGGCAAACTATCTGTCGACCGTTGATTATCTACCTACTAGCTGCGACTCCTACCTGTAAAACCAGCATAGCTAGTCACAAGAGCAATTAACCAATGGAACTGGGAACCTTCTCAACCCCATAAAATACCGCTTTCTCATCATCATTTCTCCTACTAACGACCATAATAATCAGCCGACGAAACCTGCGGTTCTCTTATCTCAATATTTGTGTAGCCACTATCTCCCTCAACCTTCGATCTCCAACGAGCTTAGCCATGCATGCCACCAGTGGGCCATCATTAGAGAACACATGTGCTCCTTTTTTTTTTTTGGAAAACCAACGCCACCACATCACCTGTATTATTGTGCACCTCTCAGTCGTTACATCACCTTCTTGTTGTATTACTGCTGCCTAACCTTTGGTAATGACCGGAGAGACGTTAATCGGTCCCAATCTATAAAGTTTATGCAAACTCCTCTCAAGTAAGATCTTTAGTTTTTATGTTATGCTTAATTAATTCAAATTCATTGTCTTGACATATTTTGACTTAATTTGGCATAAGTGTTAATTTTGATAAATACTTGTCTATTCATGCTTGTACATTGGTATATTGTTATATGGGAATCATCCTAAACATTATTTTGTTGATTGGTCCATCTACATGTTCATATTATTTTCATTTAAAATTTGCCCACTGAATGTTTTTCCTTCTCAATTATCTCAATCTCGATATCAATTTTGTCCTGTTTTGGGTTTTTTTGACATCTTAATTATGATCTTCCTACAAATCATGCTAGTATTTTTGTTGGATCTGTTTTTCTCTCCTTTTTAAAAACTGATTCATGTCATCCTTTTATGCGAGATTCATTATGGCAACATTGATATTGTGTGAAAGTACGATACTTGCCTATTTTTTCTACTTTTGAGCAATCTATCCCCTATTACTTTTGAATTTGAACTATGTCAATCCTTATCTGTTAAACATGGTTATTTGAGATTTCATACTTCCGTGATTAGCCTTCAATCATGTGACAATTTTGGTACTTGGCCCCTTTTTATGTTACCTTTCATATAAGTCACAGATTGCTTTGTTTGTCATTGATAATTCACTTGCTCACTTTTCTCCTTTATCTAATAACTAGTATAATTTTACTTGTTTATGCATGGTAAATGTGGCTTTATTATTGACCTTCCTCTTTCTTTAGATTGGATAGATTTACCTTAGTTATTTATGAGTGTTTTTGACATGATTTCCTATTGATATATTGTTTTCCTATCTTTTTAAGGAAATGATTTCCTTGATTGATCTTGAGGATATTCTCTCTCCCTTCATATTTTGTGATTTCTTTCAAATCCCTAACTATATAACCAATACTTCCCCATTTCTATTTTGGCAGATATTATTGGCATTATCTCGCTTCGATTTTCTGTCTTTGTTTTCACTTCTAAGAGGTATGTTCTTCTCATGAATACTTTATGTATTCAATGTTAGAACTTGTTTGCATATGACTTTGACAAATACATGTTCTTGATATGGTGCGTATAATCTGTCATTTTATCTCTTGTCTATGTTGGCATGGTTCAAATATTAGAATAAGTATGACATGCTTTTTAGGATAAATATTTCGCTGGTTGCGAATTCATGCTTATAATGATAATATCAACATTAAAAAGACTTCTTTGAATGGATTTTGCAAGTTCGTTATTTTGTGCATTTGGCTATGTGAACAGGTTCTTAGCGTAGAGTTAGTTTATTTGAGGGTATGAAGAGTCACCTGAAAAAGTTATCTCATTACTAATTCCTTGTGATCATCTGTTGATGTCTATTTCTTTTTATTATTTTTGTCTATGATAATTAATTATACAAACATTTGATATACATATTGGAAGTTAGGCCGCCTGTTTATGGTGGATTAGGAAATGACATGCTATGTGCCTCATTTTGACTCTTTAATTCTCAAAATTTTACTTCTTTTTGTTTATGCAAATATTTTTTAAAAACATAACATAAATTCATTAATTCTTTTTCGTCAAAATATTGTTCAATTCCTTTTCTACAACTTGAATTGGATAATGTCTTTTAAATTTATTAATCACATAAATACTATATCCTAACATATATTTAGCGAAAAAGTAAAAGGAATTACGAGGTTTAATTCTCATTTTTTAAATTAAGCCGACGAATCTCCAGGAGCACCATTTACCGAAGTATTGAAAAATGGAGATTATGTGTATATATATGTAAATATTCTTATGTGTTTTATATCTTAAAACTCCAACTTTTATTTTTTTAAAATAAATTATATTATTATTATTTTAACTGAAGAACAACCTCCAATCAAAACTATTGTTAAGCTGAAAGAGCGTGATTAATGATATCGCGGCATCCTCCCTACAAAAGTGAGAAACATTTTTTTTCTTCTCAAAATTTTTTATTAAAATTGAAAAGGTTCACTTTATTAACTTAATTTTATTAATATATTTTTTTATTATTTATTTTGGGTAGTTTAGTTAATTTAAGTCAACATTTTCACTTACTTTAACTATTTGTCTCAAATTATTTCTTCTCGCTTATGTGAAATTTTAATATATCTTGTTCGTCTTTAGAATAATCAAGTAGGCATATTCAGACAATCTATCAGGTAATTTTGTAATTATTAGTTAAAAGTAAATCTTTGCTTATTTATTTAGTTATTAAAATTATATTTTATCACCTATCAATTTAAATTAATATATTAAGTACAATCAAGTCTTGTTTTCACATAGTTTGAATCAATAATCAAATGTGCATGTTAACCTGTTTTATCACCTAGATCAGTACTTATCATATAGTAGCAAAGTTTTGCCTAATTTATTTATTTTATCTTTTATAAGAATTTTTCATGACCAATCATCTAGTTATTTTAATTTGTGTTAATTAAGGAGTAATCAAGTTTACTGTCATTGTATGATTTTTTGTTCAATTTCTTATAGATAATTTAGCATCTCTAATGATTCATATCACAATTCATAATTTGTTTACTTTTCTTTAAAATAAGTCTCTATTTGGATGATAACATTGTCATTTCCCTTAATTAATTTTTCGACCTTTGTTTATCACGAAGAATGGCCGCGTAATATAAGAATTCATTGGGATCCATATTTGTGGATTTCGAAAAACTCCTACGTAACATATGAATTCACCGGGACCCGTACTTATGGACCTCTAAAGTTTCCTAATACCTCTCTTTTGAGATAATTTGAACCCTTACCTGATTTCTGGTGAACAAGACTTAATAATAAAATAAGTCTGTAATAGAATGGTGTCCTAATGAACCGTAATTTGTTAGGTGACGACTCTTCACTTTTGTAATCCTAAAAAGAGTTGTCACTTTGAATCCCTCTTGTAATCCTAGCAACTATCCTGCATAATCTACAGACTTCTAAATTCCTCCAACTACATTCCATCAACTAGCTTATAAAAATCCACTAACAAATAGACAATTCAATCAATCTATTAGACCTCAAGCGAATTTTTGAAAAATTCACCAAGATAGTACACTCCTTTGGCTTAGACCATAGATCAACTTTATAAGACAATAAGGGTTATTGGCTATATCACTCCAATCAATGCAATTGTAATGAATGCATATGCAAAATGGCTTGATCATTTCAAAGTTTGTGATTATCATTCAAGGATGAAAGGTAGCACCACAGAAGAATTTCATCTTTTCAGGATAAAATTAAAGAAATGATTGTTACCAAGGAAACAAATGTGATGGGGCCCAATCTTGATGTAGATTAATTTCCTAAGCATGACTGACACCTATTTGACATTGATGAAGGGATATCACATTGTTTCTTCTTTCCAGGATCCCAAGCATTTGAATTTACTTTAATCTTTACATATACTTGGAATGATGTGAATTTTCTTAGATTTCATTTTATGTAATTCAAACTAAGTTTGACCTGATTCCTATTTAAGAGGGATACGTGGGTGCTCATATGGAATTCTATATTTTTATAATAGTGTTTTTTATTTTCCTTTAAGCATGTAAATGGGGCAGAATATATTAGAGGATCTCAAAAATTCTCAGAAGAAGCATTTCTACAAGTTTAAGACTGTCAAGGCCGGTAACTGGGGAAATTCTATTTAGAAGATCTCAAAAATTCAGTCGAGAAATATTTCTACAAGTTTAAGATTAGTAAGATTGAGGTTGTGAAACTGGGAACGAAATTCATAAGGAATTCTTAAAAATGTCATCAAGGATTACATCTCAAGTGGGAGATATAGAGTTTATGACCAAAGACAATGAATTCGGTACTTGAAGCAAAAGACTAGCAGAGACATGAATCAATCTTTACCCTTCTTAAACTAATACTTTTTATTTGAGTATAGGAATAGAGTAACATATACAAATCTTTAGTACACTCCACCAGGAGATATACAAGGCTAATAATTGTCCCTTTGTATTTGGAGCGGGTTAATCATTACCCTTTTTTGAAAAGTTATCTAGAGTTAAGCATTATCTTTTAGAATTTGATGGGGTTGAGAAATACTCTATCAATATTTATCTGAAACTGCTTATGGACCTTGGAAATTTAATTAGGTTAAGCTCTACCCTTTTTCATGAAATTTTTCGAAGCTACATGTAAGACCCCGTAAGATCCTAGCTAACTTCATTTCAATATTGTACGTAAAAAGTGGTCCAAGAGTAGAAAATTTCACTAAGTGTTAGGAATTAGTAATTTCTAAAGATCCTAAAATTAGATGATTTTATTTTTGACTGACCTTTCTGGCCTTAGAATGTACATTTTAAATTTGATTCATGATCGGGGATGTCATAGGTGCATCTCGGGTGAGTTTCAAATTTTTTGGACAAGCGAAAGGGTGTGTGTTGATTTACAAAACAGTTGCATCACCGAAATAAGACCGCGGAATGTGATCCATTTTACCCTTAGGGATGCCCACGGCGTGTGGTCTAGTTCAGCAGACTAGAGCTCGTGGTGCATGCTCTATCGCACGCCCTTGTTTCCATCTTTTGTTTCCTTTTTCCAAGGATAATTAGGTCCTTTTACTTTTCCCATTTGGTCCATAACATGATATTTAGGTTCACAAAAGCATAATTTGCTATCCTATTTCACAAAATCCTCTAAAAGAAGGCATCCTCTCTTAAGAACAAACCCTAGCCTCCTTAAAATTATCAAGGAAATTCAAGTTTAATTTTCAAGAAAACAATCAGGAATCTTCATGAATTCTTCAATTAAGGTATGTGTGATGTTCATTCATGTGTCCTTTTCACCCATGAATTTTAAGAATCCATTTTTAAGTTTAAAGCATGAGTTTTACATGTTTTTATGAGTTATTTTCAAGAAGCTATTATGAACTTTGATTTCAATTATGTTTACCATGTGTTTTTGTTGGAATTTTCCCTTGGCACATTTGAATGGTGATTTTCACATGTTAAATCCTCATCCCATGATTTTAGTATTACAGTTATGTTACTATCACATTATTTAACTATTCCCATTCTTTAACGTATGGCCCACATGTGTTTGATTAAATGCCTAAGTTTTGAATGTTGGACAAGGATTCCCCTTATGGTTTCAAAGTTTTTATGTGGTCCTAATATTATTGATATCGAGTCCTGGGGGTTATGAATACATGAAATTTAGCTATTTACTTAGTCTTAGTATTTTTCAAAATGGTTCTAGACACATATGAGCATTGTTAGTTCAGTCACTTATCATGTCAGTAAAACTTAGATCAGTTCAGCAATCAATGTCAGTTCAGTTAGGAGTAGGATTCAGCACTGAGCGAACCTAGGGATGGGGGCTCACCCGCTAGTTAGGATTGGGTCCTTAGTAGTTGTCCCTAAGTTCCAAAACTATGTATCTAGCATATGATTAAGAGATATCACCCGCCAGTTTAGAACTAACATTCTCTCAGGGATCACCCACCAGCTTAGGACTGATATGAAGGCTCACCCTTAGTTTAGGACTGAATCCAAAACCATTGGTAGTACCCATGGCATGGTACTAGCACCCTTCCAACTGTGATCATAGGTGGACCCCTATCAGCTAAGATTTAAGGCATGTCGGTTATATGATACTTTTTACAGTTTTAGTCTTAGTTTAGTATTCAGTATATAATTCAATTTCAGATTTCTTTGATTATAGCATACAATTATCAGTTATTCAGCTATCAGTATTTCAGTCTATAGACTAATTCCGAAACAGGTTATATACTTTGTCACGCATTCTCATAATTTTCAGCTTTCATGCATTTAAACTCAATTAGCTAATACTATTTATTCATTCATTATATCAAGCACATAAACCCATGTATTTCAGTCTAAGCTCATCTCGCATATCAGTACATTTAAAGTACTGATCGCATATATTTTCTTTGCATTATGATGCCTTATATCATAGGTTCGAACGCTCAGTTTCCTAAATGCGCTTAGATAGATCGGCCTATTAGTAACAATAGTTGTGGTGAGTTCTCATATATTAAGGATCATTCATGTTTATTTCAATATTTTAGTTCAGTAGTTAGCCGGAGTTAGTTGGGGGCTTGTCCCATTACTCATCAGTTAGAGGTTCTTTAGACCATTTCAGACAGTTAGCTAGTTTATCATTTGTTATCATCAGTCTTATCAGTATTGTTTTTAGAACTATGATTTAAATCATATGTTTCAGTACTTCAAACCTTTGGCATTATTCAGTTATTTTCATATATTTGTATCTTATTACCTTATTATTTAGCGCTCATAGCTGGTACCAGTTCATGGGTTAGCTTATGGTCTTTTTGGACCGTAAGAATCATGGGGCATCCAGGGTATACTCTTAGGTCATTACAAACATGCTATCAGAGCCTAATGGTTTTACAATGTCCTAGGTTATTAGAAAATCAACGTTGAGTAGAGTCTTGTGCATGTGTGTGAAGCATACTACGATGATGGATAAGAGGCTACAAGACGTTTTAGGAAAAGTTCCCCTTTTCAGTGCTTATATCGTGTGAAATAACATAATGCTTTATTTAAGCTCTCTTTCTAATTCATTCTTTATTCCCTTACAGATAATACCTTCGAGAAAGAATAATGAAAGAAACAATGGGAATCAACTAGCACCTCTACCCATTCAGGAAGATCCCCTATACAGGCATATCTCTCACGCTAAGTTTAGAGTTTTCTTCAATACTTTAGCTCACTTAGTAGCAGTTCAGAACAATTTGAAAGATACTATCCCAGCCAATCTAGTGGCTAATACCGCTACAGCTAGGATTTAGGATTTCACCCGAATGAACCTTCCTTTGTTTTCTGGATCCAAGTTTGATGAGGATCCGTATGAGTTTCTTAATATGGTTCATAAGGTTATTGACATAATAAGTGTCACATATAGTGAGAGTGAAGAGTTGGCTGCTTACTAGTTGCAGGATGTATCTCACACCTAGTATAAGTAGTGGAAGAGGGATAGAGATATTGAGGTACGGTCTATAGAGTGGTAATGGTTTGAGATGGCCTTCTTAGATAAGTTTTTACCTTTAGAGTTCAGGAAAGCTAGGGTGCAGGAGTTTATCAACTTGAAGCAGGGTACTATGAGCGTGAACGAATATTTGCTTAAGTTTACTTAGATGGATAGGTATGCGTCTAATGTAGTGTTAGGTAACATGTCTAGAATGAGTAAGTTTGTTTATGGTGTATTTGATAGTTTAGTCAAGGAGTGTAGGAATGATATGTTTATTGAGGAGATGGACTTGTCTAGGCTTATGGTTCATGCTCAGTAAATTGAGGAGGAAAAGGCTAAGGAGGAAGAAAGAGAGAATAAGAGGGATAGGACAGGTAGTTTCAACTTTACTCAGCCGAGGTTATAGGGTGGTAACCATTATCAATTCCATTAGAAATTTTCATCCCCATCTCCATCTTTAGCTAGTGTGCCAGTGCCAAAGTTCAGGAATGACAATCGGTATAGGGTGCTAGGCTCCAAAACCTAGTGCAATGGGAGCAGTGGTCATACCCATCCGCTTTGTAGAGAATATGGTAGAAATCACCTAGGTGTGTGTAGAGCTGGAAGTGATGTCTATTTTGGGTATGGTAAGCCAGGACACATGTTTTGGAAGTGTAAAGTAATGACTCAGATGGGAAAGGATTTGTGTTAGCAGGGTCAGTCCAACCGTCCTCCAGTTCCATACAGTCGCCCAACTCAGCAGGGTGCCACTTCTAGTTCTACTGATGGCCAGCATCAAAATAGGTTGTATGCACTCCAATATTGACAGGATCAGAAAAGTTCTACTAATATAGTTATAGGTACTTGACAGTTCTTTTATCTTCATGTTTATGCTTTATTAGATCTTGGAGCTTTGCTTCTTTTATAAACCCCCTACATAGCTGTTAATTTTGGTGTTAGTCCTGAGACTCTAGTAGAGCCCTTCTCTATTTCTACCCCCATGGGTAAGTCTATCATAGCGAGACAGGTATACAGCGATTGCTTGGTTACAATATCCTAGAAAATCACTTCAGTTGATTTCAGATATAAAGTCATTCATTTTAAGTTTCCAAATGAACCAGTCGTCGAATAAAGATGTATTGTCGTAGTGCTTAGGGTTTAGATATGTTTTAAATCCCTTTTAAGAATCCTATGATAGCCTGTGACCTAGAGTTAGAGGCATAAACCCAGGAGTTTGCAGTAGTAAAGTTGGGATAGTATTATCTGGATTTAGTAAATTTAGTATCTATGGGACTAGTTGTATGAAGGTGAATCAGTAGGCTTGAACAATGCATTCAAGAATTTATGTTGTTAATTCATAATATAAGTATAGAGATGTGATATTAGTAAGCTATAAAGGAAGTTAGTATGGTTTATTAAGAGTTTGAGAATATCTATGTTAAGTGTTAGAAGCTAAGCTTGAATCTTTGAAAATAGAACTAATAGAAAGCAAAGTTGAAGAGATACATGGTGTGAACTCATGGTATGGTGAGACTCTTAAAAAATTCTAAGTTAGTCAGTGCTTAAGTTATTGTCTGATGATTATTGAGGCTATAGAAAGCTAAGAATTATGTATTAGAAGAAAATACTAGTAGTAGGACATACATTATCAGGTGTAGTCTTTCAGGGTAAGTATAGTATTTATATGCATTGCTATGTCTCAGACTCAAGAATAAAGTGATTGTAGTCCAGTTAATAGTTATTTAAGAGGATTCTTCAGACTTAGAGTTATGTCTTAAATCTAAGGGGCTGATAATAGAACTAGTGACCAATTCAGCCTCTCATGTTCTAGTAGTGATGCCAGTGTATTATAGAACATTAGTAAGGAAGATGATACCCGACCCATTTTCCTATAGATGAAAGTTTTCTTCTTCAGTCATCCCTTACATGGCAGCTCTATGATCATAGCTCATATTAGTGCACCTTATGAAAAATCATGTACTCTTCCAGTTCCTAGTATGAGGAGTTCTAATTTGCTCAATAGTACGAATTATGATCAATGAATTTAGGAATTGCAAATTTAGGTTACACAGCTCATGACTCATGTACTTATGTTTTACAGTATGTTAAGTTGTAGTACTCATGCTACACTCTTAATGATCAACAAACTTCAGACTATGTCATGTATATAATTAGTTTTGATTTATGTAATGAATCCATAATGTTGATACTCTATTCCTTAGGCCTCAAAAAAGTGTTGAGTCTGGCATAACATCCTTTTATATTTCAGGTCCTCATGTTCTAACTTTTCAGTGACTTTTCCTTATGTCAAGATAGCGATGGTGAATAATTGCTTAGAGAGGAGAGAGTAAAATTTTCTTATCGATGAAAGATTATTATATGTTTGTTTTAGCTATAAGAAAAGATTATTGTATGTTTGTTTTAGCTAAGGCTATAAGTGTGAAGAAAGATTGAGGCCAAGTTTTTGATGTATGTCATTGTTAGTTGAAATTTTATGTGTGTTTTCTTGGGGAAGTCCATAAAAGTGATGAATAATAGAGGTTTAGAGGATATGAGGAAGATATTTTTATATGTGTTTGTTTATAAGGGAATATGTTGTAATAAAGATGGGCTTGAATGTCATGTTTTCATATATGTGGATGAATGCACTTTGCGCTAATAAATGTCTAGTAAGAGGTTGAATGTAGTTGCTGAAGTGATAGTAAGGATTATTAATGAAATGAGGAGTTGTGAAAATGCAGGGAGTATTCCCGGGTCATTACACTACACATTATTTTCTAGAATTTGATGTGGTTAATCACGACTCTCTCAAACAACTTTCTAATGCTGAGCATTTTCCTTGGAAAGCCAATTTGGTTAAGCACTATCCTTTCATGAGATATTATCAAAAGCTAAGCATTGTTTTCTAATATTTTTTGATTTAATAATGGCTCTATCAAACTTCTGTCCGAGGCTATGTATTGTCCTTAGAAAGTCAATTATTTTAAGTGTTATCCTCTCTCGAGAAAATGACTTGATTCTATGCATTATTTTCTAGAATTTGATTAAATTAAGGACCCTTCCATGAAGAAACTGTCTAAGGTTAAACATCATCCTTAAAATTTGATTATGTTAAGATCTATTCTTTTTTGAGATGTTATCCAAAGCTAAGTCTTTGAGTAGTTAAGAAAGTGACTAAGTTAAGCACTTCCCTATTTTTAAAGTCACCAAAGGCTAAAAAGTGTCCTTTGGAAGTTTATTAGGTTAAGAACTACGCTATTCTTAAGGAGTATCAGAGGCTAAGCATTGTCCTTTGGAAGTTGATTGGGATAACCCTATTCTTAAAGATCATCGAAAGTTATGCACTTTCCTTTGAAAGATGATTGGATTAAGCATTACTCAAAGACGAATATTGTCTTTTGGATATTGAATATGCCAAGAACAACTGCTTCAATGTCATTCAAGGCTACACACTGATTTTCTGGATATTTTGTGGGTTAAGCATAACCTCTTAAAATTTATGCAAGAAAATCATTGCTCACACATAATAGATATGTTTTCTTATCCCCTGTAGTCATTATTAGTTTCAAGCACTATTACTTTTCACTACCTTAGTCTATGATTTTTTCTTATTTATGAGCTAACTATTTCATCAAATGTGTTAGATACAACAGGTATCGAAGTTCTTAAAGCACAAGGAAAGACATTTGAGAAATGTTCCTCCTATTTTTTAACCTAATTATTTATCATATGTCTCATAACATGATCTAAGTCATATTCATATTCCATATGTCAAAACTACTCATACATCAATTTTATCAACTCAAGCTATGGTCCTTCAAATTCAATGCTCATCAATTTTTTAGAGATATCATCTATCTCTAAATCTAGAACTACGCATGACCTGATTTTCTCTAAACCAGAGATCTGTAGGAAACTTAAAACCAAAGTCTCGGCAACATTATTTGAAACCATCTCCTATTGCTCCAGTCCCAATAAAGTATCATTTTGATCCAATAAAATTGACTACTCTGTCAACTTTCATTCCTCAATAATTCCTTTATCATTTTCGAGAAATGAAGGGGCAACTATCGACACTCAATTTTGACCTCTCTGTACTCCTCATATGCTGCTATTTTATTAAAAATTATTAATTTAAAATATTAGTATTTTTTATGTATTATTTTAATATCAAATATATATTGATGTGTCGCACTCATGATTTTGAAGTAAGAAATTTATTTTTTTGGTAATATTTATTATATATATATATTATTTTACATAATTTATTTTTTTAAATACGTGCACTTGTAATTTACAATCACATTGTCTATTATTATTATTATTGTTATATTATTATTATTATTATTCATTCCCTAAAATGTATAACTAATTGCTTTCAAATTTATTACCGGTAATTTTATATAACATTACACATGTGGTTTATTTTTAATACTAACATCTTTTTCTTTTTCTCATTACTATTATTACATCACTATTATATTTATTATTATAAAAGTCTAAATTCAATTCAATCTTCTAAATTTTATTTAACTTCTAGCCATCTTTACACTCAATTTGTTTAAATTTTAGCCTAAATCCATTCTAATATGATCTCAAATTGAAATCCCTAATTTCAATTTCAATTTTAACCTATATCTGATCCCGTTCTCTTTTAAATCGTAGTTGTTGATCTCATGTGATCAATGGCTAAGATAAAATCTTTTCTTTTCTTCCATTTTAATTAAAACAAATACACAAAAAATTTAAAAACCCAAAATTCTCCTTTTTCTCTCCCACAACCAGCTCTCTTTGAAAACATCTTTCACCAACCATGAACCAACAACCAAGCGATAATCCTCCACCCACCATCCATGATACCGACGTACAGAACCACCATTGATAGCCGTGAGAGCAACCAACTAGCTGAATTGGCAATTTTCTCAATGCCACAAACTACCTCTCCCTTATCTTCATTTCCCCCACCGGTGACCATAAAAATCAGTAACCAAAACTTATGTTTTTTCTCTCTCCATCGATGTGTCTCTACTATCTCCCTCAACCCTGGATCTCTGACAAGCTTAGCTATGCATGTACTGGTAGGCCACTATGGGAGAACTCATGTGCTTTCTAATTTCTTTCTTTTCTCCAGTGACCTAACGCACACTAAT
Source organism: Capsicum annuum (assembly GCF_002878395.1). NCBI lineage: Eukaryota > Viridiplantae > Streptophyta > Magnoliopsida > Solanales > Solanaceae > Capsicum > Capsicum annuum. The sequence continues at coordinate 98,892,844 of NC_061117.1, read as the reverse complement.
TATCTAGTGAGCACATCTAGCCTCTAATGATGCTTGACTAGTGATTCCATCTACCTCTCTTTTATCCCATCACCTCCTTATTGTATTACTGCTGCCTCATCTCTGGTGATGACCAGTGAAACCCTGTTAATCATCTCTAATCTATAAAATTTATGAAAATTCATCTCCAGTATGATCTTTAGTATTCATGTTATACTGAATTAATTCACATTCATTTTCTTGACAGATTTTAACTTAATTTGGCTTGAGTTTAGTGTTAATTTTGATTACATACTTATTTATTCATGCTTGTCCATTTTTATATTATTATATGGGCATTGTCTTGAACATTATATTATTGCTTGGCCAATCGACATGTTAATATTATTTTAATTTGAAAATGGTGCATTGGATGATTTTTTTCTTAATTATCTCCATCTCGATCTGATTGTGGACCTGTTTTGGATTTTGTTTGACGTCTTGGATTATGATATGCCTACAAATTAAGTTAGTATTTTTATTGAAACTGTTTTCCTCCTATCATAAAAAATGATTAATTTCATCCCTTTATGTATGATTAATTATGGAAACATTGAGATTGTGTGAAAGTGTTGTACTTGCCTATTTTTTCTAGTTTTGAGAAATTTATCCCCTATTTCTTTTGAATTTGAATGGCGTTAATCCTTATTTTTTAAATAAGGTAATTTGAGATTTCATTTGCATGTGATTATCCTTCAATCATGTGACCGCTTTGGTACATGGCCCCTTTTTTATGGTAACTCTCACATGAATCACGGATTACTTTGCTTGCCAGCTAATAATTCACTTCCTCACTTCTCCCTTATATTTAATAGACAGTATAATTTTACTTGTCTATGCATGAGTAATTTGGCTTGATTTTTGACCTTCTTCTTTCTCTTAACTGGAAAGATTTACTTGAGTTATTTATGACACTCTTTGACATGATTTCAAATTGATAAGCTATTCTACTATCTGTTTAAGGAAAGGTTTTCCTTGATCAATCTTGAGAATATTCTCTCCCCTTTTAATTTTGTGATTGTTTGCAACTCCCCAACTATTTAAGCAATACTTCCCCTTTACTATTTTGGCAGAAATTATTGAGATTCTCTCTCTCTCTTACGAATTAATAGTATAAACTGTAAAAACATATATATATTCTCAACAGCTGCTTTGGGGATTGACTGACTTGCTTTATCAAATGATTTTGTTCAAGACTATGGTCTACTTCTCTTTCTCGCTTCGACTTCTTATCTTTGTTTTCACTTCTAAGAGGTATGTTCTTTTAAAGAATAGTTTAAGTACTAAACGTTACAACTTGTTTCCTTATGGCTTTGACATGTGCTTGATGTGGTGTGTATAATCTGTCACTTTTTCTTTATTTTCTATGTTGGCATAGTTCAAATATTGGAATGTGTTTGACCTATTTTTTAGAGTAAATATTTCGTTGGTTTCAAAAAATGCTAATATCTGATTCTGTTAGTTTGTTATTTTGTGCATTTGGCTATGTTAATAGGTTCTTAGCGGAGATTTAGTTGATTCGAGGGTTTGAAGAGGCTCTTGGGAAAGTGAGGGTCCTGTTACCAATTACATGTGCTCATATGTTGATGTCTATTTCTTTAAATTATTTTGATTTGTGATAATTCATTATACAAATATTTGATATACATAAAGGAAGTTAGTGGGACTATTTATGGGGGGTTGGGAAACTACTTGCTATGTTCCTCATTTCTAATCTTTAATTTTTCGTATTTTATTTCTTTTTGTTTATACAAATATTTTTTTAAGAACACAACATCAATTGTTTAATTTTTTTCATTAAAATCACTGTTCAATTCCTTTTCTACAACTTGAATTAGACAATTTCTTTTAAAATTATTAGTTTCATAAATACTATATTCTAACCTATAGTTAGCAGGAAAGTAAAAAGTATTAAGAGATCTGATTCTCATGTTTTATATTAAGCGGACGCGTCCCCGGGATCACCACTTACCAAAGTTTTTAAAAATGAAGATTATGTGTGTCTATACGTAAATAATCTAATGTGTTTTATATCTTAAAAGTCAAAATTTTCAATTGTTTTTTATAAATTATAATATTTTTATTTTAACTTGAGACCGACCTCTAATCAAAACTGTTGTTACGATGAAAGAGCATGATTAATGATATTGCGGCAGCATCCCTATAAAAGCGATAAACATGTTTTTTTCTTATCCTTCAAAACTTTTATTCAAACTGAAAAGGTTCACTTTATTAACTTAATTTTATTACTATATTTTTTTCTTATTTATTTTGGGTATTTTAGTTCATTTAAGTGAGACCCCTAGGTTTCTGTCCCTTACAAAATTTCTTGGATTTCTAGTCTTTGGATAGAATATGACAAGGGGAAAGACTCATACGCTAGGATACGAGTGGTATGGGCTATTCGTATGCTGACCAGTGTTAGTTGGTAAGTTGGAATTGGTTTTAAGACTGGATACGACTTGGCTGGTACGAGTCATATCGGTGGACATGGGTTATTTAGTTTTGGTCTTTCCTTCAATTATTCTTAGGCTTAGTATACTAAGTTGGATTTGAGTACAAGTGGCTCTCCATGAGTCCTAACTAAAGGTACAATTTTTACCATGGACTCATATAGTGGGCAGTGTTCAATCCTCTTTAGATTATATTCTGCCAGGGGTACGGATTATGGGTACTAGTCATATGTATGGATAGGACATGGTTTAAGGTGAGTCGTACCTTGGACAGTGTTGGGTGCAAGAGAGATAACCTTGGGCAATAGTATTAGGTACCACTCATATTGGAGGGTATGACTAGTATGGATAGTTATATCCCTCCGACGGGATTTTGGTCCAGTTTAAGTGAGGGTAATTTGGTCATTTCCCCACTTAACCTAATAAGACCCCACATTTTTTGACACACTTGGGAGGTTATTTACTCTATTATTCTATTCTTCAATACTTAGAAAAACACTCTCTAATCCTCTCTAAAGTTCTTGGGCAAAAAAAGCTAGGGTTCCATCTTAAGGATTAATTTGGTGCTTGTGTTGGTGATTTCTCTCTATTATTTTCATGGTTTAAGGCATGTTCTCTTAATTTATTGTTGGTTCCAACTAATGGCATGGTTTCATACAATGTTTTTATGGTTTGATTATTGTATGGCTTTGGATTTTCAAATATAATTTGGGGGTTTTGGTTATAAATGTTTAGTTATGGTTTTCCCATTCTTTAAAGATGCCTTTATATGCTTTAATGGTGGTTTTGGATAATTTGTTGGACGAAAATGGTTATTTGCTAATTGGCTTTGTTTTGGAGATACTATGCCTCTAATGGGTTTGATAAAATGCCTATGGGAATGTTTTCACATCATTTTTTGGATTTTTAATAGAACTTATGCATGGTTTAAACTTTGTAATGGAACCCTAAATTATTAAATGGTTTGGAATAGTCAAAAAGGAATGGTTTTGGGTTTAACATTCATTCTTGTGGGGTTCAATGGAATCCCCCAAGTAATCAAAAGAATGGAAAATTTGTGGGGTACATGGGACTCCCCCAAGTTAATTGGATAATGTGATCTATGGGTACATGAGAATCCCTTAATCTCTAAAAGGTTTTGTCAAGGACAATACTTGCAAGTTATAGTCGATATAATGATACCACTATGTATAGCCTCGATTAATAAAAATGTCTGGTTGTTTGGAAATGGTTTTGATTGGGCAATAAAGTCAGGGTGTGATAGGTAACCGTGCAGGTAGGAGTCCAACGGATAAAAATGGAAACTCATGTTTGCCGACAAGTGGGGTAGGTCGTGGTGGCCTTATATGATACTATGAGTTACATAAGAAACATCTAAGTACACTTTACATGTGTATCATGGAGGGTGAAGGGTACTTAGAAATCACTTGGTATTATGCTATCTCTGATTCGTTCTGCTATATGCATCGTAACCCATTCAGAGGGTTACACTAGAACCATATAGCCCGTGGGTGTTTAAGGATAGTTATGCTATACATACCCAGGTTAGTGGTTTTAAATGTATGCTAAAACAAATTCTCTTTCCCATCATGGTTATTTATATGTGTATGGTTTGTATACATATAGTTATTTTACTTGGTTTTATTAGCTGGAATTATTTTAACCTTATCCTGAGTTCATGCTAGTGTTCACCTGCTAACCAATTTTGGGAGGCTATATCCCTACGCAATGTAGGAATCGGCCGTTCTCCTCTTCTAGTATAATAATTGAACTTTTGGATCAGCTATTGGATTGAAGTGCTGAGTTTCCATCTTTTTGGAAGGCTTGATATCATAGATATTATTTCATACATTCATTTATTTATGGATATGGTTTTGGCTATGGTTGGGGGAATGTGCTAACTGGATTTTGGTATTCTTTTGGTTAGAGGATTTTGTTGAACTACTAAGGTTGGTATGAGAATGATTGGTATTAGTGTCAGCCTTGGCATTGACATTGGTATTAGGGTCGATACCATAGGACTAAATTTTTCACTATTCCATCCTCTTTTATTTTTGGATTATATAATTATTATGGAACTCATATGGTTATGGTTTGGATTATGGATTGGTTGGTATTGGTTATCAGTAGGGTCTCGAATGGTTGGACTCGTTTGGGTAGTCACTGATAAAGACCTATCCCAGAGTTTTTGAATATACAATAATGCTATATTGATATATGTTTAAAATTTATCTGACTTAGCATATGCATAGGTCGGTTAGGTTGGGTAATGGGGTTGGTCTCCAATCCTTGTTGGACTTGGGATTCCCATCATGACAAGGCCTAGTTCGAGTTATGTCAAGTTGGTATTAGAGAAAAGTTCATGGTCAATTGGGAGTCTACAAAGCCTTCTCTGGTAGATTCTTTTTTAGGGGCATGTAGCACATCACACTCATAAGAGAGAGTCTACAAGGCATTTAGGAATGTTTCACTTTCTTGGTGTTCTATTTTCAAGTTTGGAGTCTTAAGTCCTTGATTTCTGCTAATCCTTATTTATTTTCTTTTTAGATTATGCCTCAATGTTATGGAATACCAGGAAAGTATTCTGTCCCATTTAGGGACAATATTGATATGGTACGCCTTACACCTAGAGTTTGCACTCGATCTCAGGATCCTATCCCCGATTGTTCGGGAGTTTCCCCAATTAATACTAGTCCTCCTCAAGGTGAGGTGGTTAATGCTGAATTTTACCAATTAATTCATATTATTTCTCAATTGGTTGTTTCTCATGCTGAACGAGATGTATCTAGTGTTTTTTCTATTGAGGCCACAAGGGTTGGCCAGTTTATGAAGATGAATCCTTCTAGTAAAGGTAGATGAAGATCCTCAAGCTTTCTTATATGAAATGGAGAAAATATTCAAGGTATTGCAGGCCACAAATGTAGAAGGGGCAAACTTTACAGCTTATCAGCTCAAGGATGTTGCAAACTAATAGTGCAAAGAGTGAGATAGGGTAGAGGTGATGTTAAGGAGTTGTCCTTATGGGAGGCCTTTTCTAATTATTTTGTGGATCATTTCTTTCCATAGTAGCTGAGGGAAGGAAATATGGAGGAGGTTGTGTATCTTAAGTAGTGAAGAATATTTGTCAAGGAATATGCCTTGATGTTTTATCAGCTATCAGTATGCTCCGTACTTGGTGTCTAATATGAGAGCGAGGATAAGAAAGTTAACTCTGGGCTATCTCGAGATTTGATCATTGAAAGTAAGTCTGCTTTGCTGATTAAGGAGATGGATAGTTCAAGGTTGGTTGTCCACTTGCAGCAGATGGAGAATGAAAAAAGAAAATAGGTAGAGTCTGGGGAAAGGTACAGTTATAAAAACAGGTTCTTAAAGTAGGGTGGTGCTCAGCTATAGGGTGGTCAGGATGGTGAAAAATGGCCAAAGAAGAAGTGGGAGAGTTCTGGTTCCTTCTCTACGGCTAGAGCTCCTTTCCCAAAAAATTCTGGTGACAGGTGTCCGTAAGGGGTGATAGATTCTAGGCATAGGGTGCCCAATCTCAAGCAAGTGGGGCTCAGTCGGCTTCTTTATTCCCTCCTTACTAGGTTTGCAATCATCTTCATTAGGGATTTTATGATGAAGGGAGGGATAGGTGTTTTAAATGTGGTCATCCAAACCATATGTTCAGAAACTATTCGGTTGGTAAGAGTGCTTTGGGAGCAGTTAAATCTCTAGTTGCTTCATCTTTCGCTCTTAAGCATAGTGGTGCAGCTTTGGTATCTGCTCCTATTTCTAGTACCGGTACTTGCTGGAGAATCTGAGGCATCACCTAAATATCATTACGGGTATGTTACAATTCTTTTATCATAATGTGTATTGTTCACGGCTTGATCTGGGGTCCACTCTTTTTTATATAACCCTATCTGTGGTAGTACGTTTTGGTTTTAATTTTGAGGTTGTTTTGGATACTTTTTCTTTTTCTACACTAATAGGTTACTCAGTTATTTCTCAAAGAGTCTCTCGGTGGTGTGTGGAATCTATTAGTAGAAAGTAAACCTTCGTAGATCTATTTGCACTGGCTATGGTGTATTTTGATGTTATTCTGGGGATGGATTGGTTACACTCTTGTTACGCGTCCTTAGATTGTTAGACTCGTAAGTATTTTTTTAGGTTCTAGAGTGAATTGGTTATCAAGTGAGAGGGTGGTTCCCTAGCTCCTAGGGGTACTCTTATTTCTTATCTTAGAGCTTAGAGATTAATCTACAAAGGGTGTCTTAATCACTTGGTCCGGGTTAATGATTCTAACTCGAAAGGACTATTTTTTAACTCGGTTTCGGTGGTAACTAAATATCCTGAGCTCTTTTTGGATGATCTTCCGGTGTTCCTCTGGATAGAGAGATTGAGTTTTGTATTAATTTTGTTCCATACACTTATCCAATTTTCCCCCCTCCTTATAAAATGGCTCTAGCTAAGTTGAGGGAACTCAAGGAGAAACTTAAGTACCTTTTGGATAAGGGGTTTATTCATCTTATTGTATCTAGATGGAGTACACCGGTGTTGTTCATGTGCAAAAAGAGTGGTTCCCTTAAAATGTCCATTGACTATCGGCAGTTGAATAAGGTAATGGTCAAGAAAAAGTATCCTTTTCCCAGGATATATGACTATTTTTATTAGTTGTAAGGTGCCAAGTTCTTTTCTAAGATAAATCTTTAGTCTGGGTATCGTCATCTTAAGATTAGGCAGGAGAATATCCCTAAGACGACTTTTTATACTCGCTATGGGCACTTTAACTTCTTGGTTATGTTATTTGGATTGACTAATTCCCTGAGGCATTTATGGATTTGATGAATGGGGTTTTCAGAAACTTGTTGGATCTTTTTGTTAATGCATTTGTTGATGACAACTTGGAGTATTCTAAAAGTGAGGTGTATTATACCAATCATCTCCGTGTGATGTTGCAGACCTTGAAAGAGCAACAGTTGTATGCCAAATTCTCTATGTGTGAGGTTTGGTTGGATGATGTAACTTTCTTTGTTATATATTTCTAGTGAGGGGATCATGATGGATCCTGAAAAGGGGGCTATGATTAAAAGGTGGCCTAGACCTATGACTCTAATAGATATTTGGATCTTTTGGGTTTGGTAAGGTATTATAGGCGGTTTGTGGAAAGCTTTTCGATAATAACTACTTTTTTGAATAAGTTAACTCAGAAGAAGGTAAATTTTTCTTGGTCAGAAGCATGTGAAGGGAGTTTTGAGAAGCTTAAGGATAAGCAGACTTCAGCTTCAGTTTTGACCTTGCCAAAAGGTACGATGGGGTTTATGGTTTATTGTGATGCATCCCGATTGGGACTTGGCTGTATTTTGACTACATTGTCGAGCTTTTAATGGAACTTATGCATGGTTTAAAAGGTTGTAATGGAACCCTGAATGGTTAAATTGTTTGGAATGGTAAAAAAGGAATAGTTTTGGGTTTAACAATCATTCTAGTGGGGTACAATAGAATCCCTTAAGTAATTATAATAACTGAATACTTGTTAGAAACATGGGACTCCCCTAAGTTAATTAGATAATGTGATCTAAGGTTACGTGGGAATGCCTTGATCTCTAAAAGGTTTGGCTAGGAACAATACTTTCAAGTTATAGTCGGTATGGCGATACCACTAAGTATAGCCTCAATTAATAAATTAGCCAAAAAAGGGGGGGGGGGGGTGATAGCTATTATGAAGGTGGGAGTCCAATAGATGAACACTGGAAACTCATGTTTACCGATATGAAGGGTAGGTCATAGTGACCTTACATGATACTATGAGGCACATGGGAATCATCTAAATACACTGTACATATGTATCATGGAGGTTAAAGGATACTTCAGAATCCCTTACTCTTATGGTATCTCTGGTTCATGTGGCTACAAATATTGAGGCTCATTCAGGGGGTTACATTACACGTATATCCTGTTGGTCGTAAAGGATGGTTAAGCTACACATACTTAGGTTAATGATTTTAAATGCATCCTAAACTCAGTTCTCTTTCCCGACACGATTATATAATATATGTATATGTATGGTTTGTATGTATATGGATTATTTACTTGGTCTTTTGGAGATTATATCCCCACACGATGTAGGAATCAACCATTCTACTCCTCCGACATAGCAATTAGACTTCGAGAGCAACTGTTGGATTGTAATGGTGAACTTTCATCTTTCCGTAAGGCCCCATTTCATGGATATTACTTCAACCTTTGGTTTATTTATGTATATTGGTTTTGGCTATGGTTGGGGTCATGTCCCAACTGAATTTTGGTATTCTTTCGGTTAGAGGATTTTATGGAACTACTATGGGTTGGTATGGGCGGGGTCACTATTGGTGTCAACCTTGGTGTTGTGGTTGATACCGTAGGACTAAATTTCTCACTGTTCCATCTTTTTTTTTGGGGGATTATATAATTATTATGGAACTCATATGGTTATGGTTTAGATTATTGGTTGGTTGGTATTGTTATCGATTAGGTGTCATATGGTTGGACTCGTTTGCGTGGACACGGATACAGACCTATCCCTAAGTCTTGGATTATGTAATAATGCTATCTTGTTATATGTTTTGAATTTATCTAACTTAGGATATGCATAGGTCAGTTGGGTTGGGTAATGGGGGTGGTCTCTAGTCCTGGTTGGATTTGGGATGCCCATTACAACAAGGCGCTAGTTTGGGTCGTGTCATTAAGTCAATAATTTCCGCTCCATTACCTATTTGTCTCAAATTTTGTCTTCTCTCTTATCTAAAATTTTAATATTATCCTGACTATCTTTTGAATATTCAAGGTATATTCGGACCATCTATGACACAATTTTGTATTGATTAGGTAAAAGTAAATCTTTGCTAATTTATTTAGTTATTAAAAATTTATTCTATCACCTAACCATTTAAATTAGTATAGAGTAAAATTAGAATTCATTTTCACTTAGTTTTAATCAATAATCAAATGTGCATGTCAACCTCTTTTATCAGCTAGATCAGTATTAGTTATATAGTAATAGAGTTTTTCCTAATTCATTTATTTTATTTTTTATAAGAATTTTTTATGACCACTCACCTAGTTATTTGAACTTGTGTTAATTAAGTATTAATTGAGTTTACTCTCATTATATGATTTTTTTTGTTTAATTTATTTTAGATAATTTAGCATGTCTAATGATTCATCTCATATTTTTTAATTTTTTTTACTTCTCTTTAAAATGAGTCTTTTTTGGATGATAACATAGTCATTTTGCTTAATTATTTTTTTGATCTTTGTTTGTCACATAGAATTTTCACGTAACATATGAATTCGCCGGGACCCATACTTGTGGACCTCTAAAAGTTCCTAATTCCTCTATTTCGATGTTATTTGAACCCTTACCCAATTTTCAATGAACAAGACTTAATAATAAAATAAGTCTGTGATAGAATGGTGTCCTAATGAAATTTAATTCGTTAGGTGATGACTCTTTAATCTTTTAATCCTAAAAAGAGTTATTACTTCAAATGCCGCTTCTAATCCATAAAACTATCTTGCACAACCTACATACTTCTAAATTCCTCTAACTACATTCCAACAACCACTAGCTTATAAAAATCCACTAACAAATAACCATTCAATCAATCAGTTAGACCTCAAGCTACGTTTCAGAAAATTCACCAAGATAGTACACTCCTTTGGCTTAGACCATAGATAAACTTTATAAGATATTAAGGGTTATTGGCTATATCACTCTAATTAATGAAATTGTAATGAATACGTATGGAAAATTGCTTGATCATTCCAAAGTTTGTGCTTATCTCTCAGGGATGAAATGACACACAACAGAAGAATGTCGCGCTTTAAGTCAAAAAATTCAAGAACTAATAGATACCAAAGTAATAAATTTGATGGGGACAAATCTTGATGTTGATTAATTTCCTAAGTATGACTAACACCTATCTTACATTGATGAATGGGTATCATTTTGTTCCTTCATTCCAGGCTCCCAAGTACTTGAAATTACTTTAATCTTTACATATACTTGTAATGATGTGAAATTTTCAGATTTCCTTATATGTTATTCGAACTACATTTGACTTGATTTCCATTTAAGAGGGATATGTAGGCGCTAATGTGGAGTGTGGTCCTATCATAATAACATTTTAATGTTTTCCTTTAAGCATGTAATTGGGTCAGAAATTTTGGAAGGATCTCAAAAATTCTATGAAGAAGCATGTGTACATGCTTAAGACTTTCAAGACATATAATTGGGGCAGAATTTTTGAGAAGATCTCAAAAATTCTATCAAGAAACATTTTAACAAGTTCAACATTAGCAAGATTAGGGTCATGAAATTGGGACATAATATTTGGGGAATATTAAAAATTTCATCAAGGTTTGTATCTCGAGAAAGTGATATCGAGTTCATGACCAAAGACAATTGATTAAAGAATTGTAGCAAAGGACTGGCAAAGACACAAATCAATTTTTTCTCTTTTTCATGTTAATAATTCTTCTTTGATTGTACGAATAGAGTGACATATACAAATCTTTATTATACCCCATCAGGAGATATACAAGGCTAAGCATTGTCCTTTAGTATTTGGAGAGGGTTAAGCACTACCCTTTTTTGAGAAGTTATCGAGAGTTAAGTATTGTCTTCTAGAATTTAACGGGGTTGAGGACTACTCTATCCATATTTATCCGAGGATGAGCATGGTCCTTGGAAAGTTAATTGGGTTAAGCTCTATTAAAACACCCTGAGAATATACCCTGGGTGCTACACGGTGATTAATACAAAAAATAATACTGAAACACTGTCTGAAAACAATACTATAAGGCTGACAATATCAATTGATAGCTGAACGACTAACTAAAAGTGTCTGAAAGCCTCTACTAACTAACTACGGAGTTAATGGGACAAGTCCCTAACTAACTCTGATTGACCGCTAAAACTGAACATATTAAATTAAACATAATGGTCGCCAAAACATAAGGACTCACCACTGCTGCTGTTGCAGGTAAGCTGTGATAGATAGGTGCAATCAAGAACCTGAGTCTCCGAACCTATGATATGAAACTTTGTAGCATAAGAAAAGACTATGCGGTCAGTACTTTAAATGTACTGGTATGGTAAATAAGGTTAGGCTGATATGTATGGTTTCATGTGCATGATTAATAACTGAATGAATGTATAAAATGATGTAATGGGTAAGAATGCATGAAAACTATAAATACTAAGAATGCATGACCAAGCATAAGACAAGTTTTGAAATAGTCTTTAAACTGACATACTAAAATCTAATAACTGATAAATTATATGCTATGTCAAGAAACATTGAACTGAATACTAGAACTAAAATTGTACGAGAAATCATCTAACCGACATGCCCCAATATAGACTGATTTGGGGTCTAATCTGTAACCTTATTTAAAAGGATGTTAGTACCATTCCACGGGTTACTACCAATGGCTGGGTCAACCTTAATCTGCCAGGAAGACTCATAAGAGGTATATTTGTATGTCAACCCTAGACTTATAGGAATACATATTAATCTATGATGGCTACATAGTTTTGTAACTCAGGGACTTCTACTAAGGATCACACCCTAAGCTGGCAAGAATACCCCTATCCATGGGTTCGCTAGGTGATGAATTCTAATCCCAACTTAACTGACGTTGATCACTAAACTGGGCTAAGGTTTGCTGAGCTCGCACGGACCATGCTAATTGACCGAATACTACTGCTCATGATATGACTGGGACCCTTCTATAACTACTGACAACTAAGTTAAACAACTAAATTTTGGGTGTCATAACCCCTAGGACTCGATAGCAATAATACTAAGATCATGGTAAAACTTTAAGGGAATGATATGTAAGCATTTATTCAAAAGTCATTTTTGTAGGCATTTCATCAAACACTTTCAATTCATGATTTAGGCTAAGCATGGGAATAGTCTTAAGATTTGTAGTAATAGTATGATTTCACTACTAAGATCACCAATTAAGGTTTAACTCAGCCAATAACACCATTCAAATGTGTGGGGATTAATAAAAACAACAATTACATTTAAACATGGTATAAAATTAAAATTCATGGGGATTCAAGGATAAAATCACAATAACATCTATAAAATCATAACTTTGAATTTGAAATGGGATTCTTGAACTCCATGGGTGAAAAGGACCGATGGATGAACATCTAACATACCTTAATTGATGGATTTGTAGATGTTCTTGGTGATTTTCTTGAAGATTGAGCTTGAATCTTGAAGGGGCTAAGGCTTGTTCTTGAGATAAAATGGTCTGAATTTTGAGTGAATTGTGAAAAATGAGGCAATAATCTTGTTTTAGGACCTATATCCCATGTTAAAGTAAGGGGGAAAAGATGAGACTACCCATGGGAAATATAAATTCATAACCAGAACCCAAAATTAACCTTCACCGCGATGCACCAAGGACGTCATCATGATTCCACCGCGATTCGGTGTAATCATAGTGACTTGCTAGAATTTGACAATTGTCATTTTGAACTTCTATGCGATGCGGTGAAGTGACCACCTTTTTGGAAATCAAAACGTGGTCCAAACCTCATCCAAAAAATCCAAAACTTACCCGAGATATGCTACTCCCACCCCTGAACATTAATCAACCCAAAAACTTCCATCTCAGGGTCAGAAATGTCACTTTAAAAAATCAATAAAGTTAAGAGGACAAAAATGAAACTAAGTCCCCAATACTTAGCCAAATTTTTAGGTTCTAAGACTCTTGAACATGTACCACTTCTTAATTGGGCTGAGATTATTTTGGGGTATTAAAATATCTCCCCCCTTATGAAAATTCATCCTCGAATGAGGCTGATTAAGCTTAGAAATGCTGAGGTACTGATGTTGCATTCTTAGTGTACATAACTTAAGACATAATTACATGACTGAGTCTGAAATATGGTGACTGACTGAACTGATTCATGAATATGTGCAACGACATGAAGATGAACACATGGCTGGGACTGAGAATGGAAAAGAGATAATCTAAGGAAAACCATTACCTTGAGCTGAGTCTAAGTTTGCGGAGAAGAGGTCAGGGTACTTATTACGCATGTCTGCTTCTGCTTTCCAACTAGCTCCCTCAACGAACTGATTCCTCCAAAGAACTTTGACTAAGGGAACCTCTTTGTTCCTTAGTCTATGAATCTGGCGATCTAAGATTTCATCTGGGAGTTCTTGGTAAGAAAGGTCATTCTGAACACCTACAATTTCCAGAGGAAAAACTACAGTTGGGTCAGCAACAAACTTCTTCAACAAGGAGATATGGAATACTGGTGCACTAATTCTAAGTCTGCAAGAAACTCAAGCTCATAGGCTACCTTTCCGAAGAGGCTCAAAATTCTGTAAGGTCCAACATATCGGGGACTGAGTTTCCCCCTTCTTGCCAAACCTCTTTACTCCCTTCATGGTAGATATCTTCAAATATACCAAACCTCTAATGTCAAACTCCAGATCTCTTCTCCTCACATCTACATAGGACTTTTAAAAGCTCTGGGCTATCTTAAGTGTCTCTCTAATCAACTAAATTTCTCCAAAGCATGAAACACCGAGTCTATCCCTACCAATGGGGTTCAGCTACCTCAAACCAACAAATGGGAGACCTACATCTCCTCCTATAGAGAGCTTCAAATAGACCAATATAAATACTGGAATGATAACTATTACTGTATGTGAATTTAATCAAGGAAAAGTGATCATCCCAACTATCCTTAAAGTTGATAACACAAGCTCTCAATATGTCCTCTAAGGTTTGAATAGTCCTATCTACCTGACCATTTGTCTGAGGGTGAAAGGCTACACTGAGATGAACTTAGGTGCCAAGACCCTTCTTAAAATCTCACCAAAAGTGAGAGGCAAATTGAGTACCCCTATCAGAAATGATGGATAATGGGACTCCATGCAACCTAACCAACTCTCTAATATTAAGCTTGGCATAGTGCTCGGATAAATAAGAGGTATGTACTAGTAAGAAATGGGTTGATTTGGTCATTCTGTCTATAATAACCCAAATCAAATTATGCTAGTGACATAAATGGGGCATCCTTGTCAGGAAATCCATGTTCACCTCTTCCCAGTTCTAAGTGAGAATACTGAACTCTTGTATAAAACCACTAGGATTTTGGTTATAAGACTTGGCCTACTGATAATTAGAACACTTAGCTACAAACTCTGTAACATCCATCTTTATCCCATTCCACCAATAGATTTCTTGCAAATTGTGGTACATCTTAGTGGCCCCTGGATGAATAGAGTAACATGCTCCATGCTCTTCTGCAAGAATCTGTTGTCTTATCTTTTTAACACAAGGCAGACATAGTCAACTATAGCAACGCAACACATAATCTACCTCTTGGGAAAAAACCTCTAATTTTTTATCTTTGACTGACTACTTCAACTTAACTAGACTGGGATCCCTATCTTACTTTTCTTTTACTTCTGCAACAAAAGAAGATTTTGAATTATTTTTGACCCATACACTACCCTAAGTTGAGTCAACCAAATGAATGCCTAATCTAGCTAACTGATGAACCTTCTGAACCAACTTCTTCTTATCACCCTCAACATTAGCCATACTACCTATGGACAATCTACTAAGAGCATCTGCCTTTATATTGGCCTTGCCCGGATGATACAGAACACTCAGATCATAATCTTTCAACAATTCTAACTATTTTCTTTGATGAAGATTCAACTTTATCTATGAGAACACATACCGCAAACTCTTGTAATCCGTGAACACATCAACATGCACCCCATACAAATAATACCTCAAAATTTTAGGATGAAATCAACAACTTCTAACTTAAGATCATGGGTGGAATAATTCTTTCCATGAGGTTTAAAATGTCTAGAGGAATAAGATATGGACTTACCTCTCTGTATCAAAACATAAATAAAACCAACTCTGGGAGCATCACAGTAAACAACAAACCCATCTAAATAATCTGACAAGGTCGAAATTGGAGCTAAGGTGAGTCAAGTTTTCAACTCTTGAAAACTCTTCTCAATGGAAGCTGACCATTGAAACTTGACTTTTTTCTGAGTCAATCTAGGAAAAGGGGATGCAATATATGGAAACCCTTCAATAAACTATCTGTAATAGACAGCCAAACCCAAAAAACTCCTGATATCTGATGGATAAATAGGTCTGGGATAATTTCTCACTTCTTTGGTCTTTTGTGGGTCAACACTAATGCCATCATCAAAAAATATATTGCCAAGAAAAGATTCTGACCTTATTCAAAACTCACACTTACTGAGTTTAGTGAATAACTGATGGGCTCTAAGAGTCTGTAATACAATTCTGAGATGGTCTGCATGATCGTTTTCATTATGAGAATAGATAAGGATATCATCTATAAAGAATATCATGAACATGTTAAAGTACTACTTGAACACTCGGTTCATCAAGTCCATGAAAGATATTGGGGCATTGGTAAGACCAAAAGATATGACTGGAAACTCAAAATAACCATACCGAGTTCTAAAATCTATTTTTAAAATTAACATTCTCTGACTTTGAGTTGATGATAGCCGAATATGAGGTCTATCTTAGAGAAACAACTTGCTCCCTGAAGTTGGTCAAACAAGTCATCGATTCAAGGGAGTGGGTACTTATTATTAATGGTGACTTTGTTCAATTGATGTTAATTGATGCACATTCAGAGAGAACCTTCCTTTTTATGCACGAAAAGGACTTGAACGCCCCATGGGGAACATTGGGCCTAATGAATCCCTTATGTAAGAGGTCTATTAGTTGTTCTTTCAAATATTTGAGTTCTTCTGGAGCCTTATGTATGGTGGAATAGAGATAGGCTGGGTATCTAGAAGTAAGCCAATTTGGAAGTCAATCTCCCTTTCGGGAGAAACTCAAGAAGATCTTTAGGGAATACATCTGGAAATTTCCTTACTACTAAAACTGACTAGAGATTTGGAGTCTCATAAATAGAGTCCATAACTTGTACAAGATGGTAGACAAACCCCTTGGATATTATTTTTCTCACTCTAAGGTGTGAAATAACCTGACCCCTAAATGCTGAAGTACTACCCTTCTATTAAAGGACTGGTTTATTCAGAAACTAAAAATGAACAATTCTGTTTCTACAATCAATTGAAGCATAGCATGAGTGGTGCCAATCCATGTCAAGAATGACATCAAAATTAGTCATCTATAACTCTACAAGAACAACTTAAGTGACTTTCTAGGATATTGTGATCGGACAGTTCCTGTATATTTGTTTAGCTATAATAGAGACACCTACTGGGTAGACATTAACAAGGGTTCTATTAAGGTTTCGGGACTAACTCCGAAGTTGACAGCTATGTAAGGGGTTATAAAAGAAACAGAAGCTCTTGGATCTAGTAAAGCATAAATATGTAAATGAAAGACTTGCAACATACCAGTAGCTACATTAGGAGAACATTCCTGATCCTGTCAAGAATGAAGTGCATAGATCCTATTTGGGTGCTACCCACTGGTGGCACTAGAAGTGGCGACCTGCAGAGATGGAAGACCAGGCTAAGCTGAGGATGATTGTGTTGACTTTGTGAACCTACCTTTGGATATTCTCTGATTCTATGACCCAACATGCCTAACCCAAAGTATGCATCGCTGCTAGCTCTACAAATACCCTAATGATTCCTACCATATTTCTGGCAAAAAAGATTTGTTCGAGCACTGTTCACACTACCCTGAGACTTAGAGCCTGGCGCCTTTTCCTTGTTGTCATTTTTGAATTTTAACCCAAATGAACTGGCAAAAGATAGAGCTGGGACTGAAGATTTCTGGTAAAACTGAGGACGATAAACCAAGATAGGTCTATCTACTTTATCAACATTGTGGTTCTACACTCCTTGAACATACTATCAGATACTCTAGAGATGAAATTACTCATCCTCAACTTGTTATAAGCTACTACATGGGGAGTATACCTAGCTAACTGAGTAAACTTGAGGAAATACTCTTTCACACTCATGTGGCCCTATTTCAGATTAATAAACTCTAACACCTTAGCCTCCCTTAGCTCCAAAAGGAAGAATCTATCTAAGAAAACTATAGCAAACTCCTCCCACTCAATAGGTGCATCTATGCCTCTATTTCACTTCCACTACTTATACCAAGTGTAAGATACATCCTACAACTAGTAAGCACATAACTCTGCACACTCACTAGAAGTCACACCTATAATGTTAGTTACTTTTTGAACCAAGTCGAGGAACTTCTACGGATCCTCATCAAACTCGGATCCTAAAATAATGATGGGATCATTTAGGTGAAATCCTAAACCCTAATTGCGACAGAATCAACCACTGGATTGGATGGGATAGCATCCTTCTAATTATTTGGAGCTATTACTGAGTGAGCTAGAGTAGTGAATGTATCTCTAAATTAAGCATGAGAAATATGGTCATTCAAGGGATCTTCCCGAATAGATGGAGGTGCAGGTTGATTCCTATTTCTCTTTCTATTAGTCTTTCTAGGAGGCATATTCTATTAATGAGAAGAAGGTTGAATTAGAAAGAGAGTTTAAATTGAGCTCATGTTCATTCGCACGATGTGAATATGGAAAAAAGGGACACTTTTTCTAAAATACTTTTTAGCCTCTTGTCCATGAGTTTAGGGTGGAATTGACCCTAGTCTCCACTTCCTTAGTTGGAATCGACATAGTTGTTTTCTATTGGGAGAAATGACTATCCTAGGTCTAGTTATTTCATGTTTAACATCTAATAATGGATTTAAAAACCTTAGACTTATCGAGGGTGGACATAGCTTTTTAAAGGATTTCAAGGATTTAGAAGTGGTATCTCAACACACCTTAGTCCAAGACTTGTGCTAGTTGTTGAAGAGCTTTATAAATCTTGTATACATCTAGGAGGTTTTAATTTTGGTAATATTGATATGCCTTGGTACTGGATCATTATGATGTATTTATATTTTGAGTAACACTTATTGAGTATGCTATGAATAACTTTTTGACTAAGCAAATGATGGGCTAACTGATTATGCTACTGAATAAGTCCTTGATTATGACATTGACTAAGCCATTGATAAGGCTATTAATTGTGCTTAATGCTATACTTATTGATTATATAAGCAATTATGTTACTGATTATGCCAAAGATCATGCTTATTATCTAAATTAGTAATTATTTATTACATTAGCAATTATACTTTTGATTATGCTAGAAATCATCCTTATTGGCTATATTGATGATTGTCTCATTAATTATACTTAAGTCTATGATTATTTATTATATTGATGATTATGCTATTAGGTGATATGATTATCAGTATAAGCCTTGATATTGATTATCTTATGAATTATGCAAATACTGGTTAAAGTTTTGATACTGTTAATGGTATTGATTATTTATACCCAGTGTAAGTCTAGAGTATGGCTAAGATATTGATGATGATTTTTATTATTTATACCCATTCAAGTTCAAAGGATTTCAATGATGTTTATTATCTATACTTGAGGTCAGTCAATAAAATGGCTACGATATTGATGATGATAATTAATGATGTTGGTAATAATATGCAAAATGATATCTTTGGTGATATTTATGATAATGTTGTTGATTATACCTACGAATTTGATTTTGGGTATACATATTATACAATATTGATATACTCATTATGATATGATGATATTGGGTTGTGAGATGTATAATAGTAATTCTTTGTAGATCTTGAAATGAGCTAATGATTATAAAGTGGCATGATATGAATGAATTCTAATAAGATAATGACTAATAGATAAATAACGATTAGTTGATAAATAGTAACTAGGTGATAAATGGTGGTTAGTTGATACTTAATGATTAGTTGATGACTAGTGATTAGTTTTTAAATTATGGTTAGCTGATAAATAGTTGCTAATAAGTAATGAAGGATATGGTGTGTCATGGCATGGAAGAATTATAGTTGTGTTATTGTTAGTTGATAAATAAAGGTGGAGGGTAATTCTATCTTATTTGTACCTTCTAGGCTTATGGAGGCTTGCTTATTAAATTTTTAGCACTAACTGGCTTATGGGGACCGATTTCATAGTTATAATTGCTTGTTTTGATGCTTTACATTATGTTTTGTTATTATTATTTTTTAATTACTTATCTATGTGTAGCGATGTGGAACGGTTTTTAGGTTTGCCTATTCATCATGACCTAGTTATATTATCTTGCCTTTTATAATGCTTATATTATGTTTTAGCTTAGTATGTAGATGTTTTCTACGGAGTACCCACTGTTGGTACTCTAACTACACTTATTTACCTTTTAGTGTAGATCCGAGTACTAGTTTCCATTATTGATCATCGTTCATGATATGATTAATTATTAGAGCTATGGTGAGCTTTTAGAGTCGGAGTTACCATATTTTCTTATATGTTATTTATGACTAGTCCTTACTTTCAAGACATGATGTATTAACCATTCTAGATTCTTAGGTCGTATTTGCAGTTGCTCTTGTATTGGGTGTACCAAATAATGGGATGGTATTCTATTTATTGACTATCTTTTAGACTATTTCTATTGCCTTGCATATTTTTTTGGCCAGATTTCCTATTTTGCCCTTTTAGAGGCATTTCCAGCAAGTTAACCCATTGTGTTTAGCTTTGAGATACGGTTTAGGTTACATACTAAAGGGTTTAGTAGGTGCCATCATAACTTGTAAATCGTTTTGTGACAATTTTTTATAGAGACAGGTTACACCAGTATTGTTAGTACAAGAGAAACTATAGAGTAGAGTCTTATAGATTGGAATGATGATGTTTATTTCATATCTTTTATAGGCTATAGGATATTCTTATGAGTTGTTCACTTCTTTCACTCATTTATACTAAGAGTCTAAGTTAGTACATTTCTATGAAACATTCTATCGCTTTTCTAGATAAGGGTCCTGAAACCAAGCCTAGGGACCCTACACTTGTTCATGGCTAAGACAAAGGTCATTGACTGCCATGAGATGTGTCCCAAGCTATGGACCAGGATAAGGGTCTCCACCAGATCTTATTCTCACTCTTGAGCCAGATATTCTTAATCAGCGGTAGGCCAAGGACTAGCCTAGGCTCCACTAGTGTTTATTTCTTCTTCAATGCTCAAAGATGGTTTATTTTGAATTTTGGGTTTAGTTTGTGGTAGAATATTTAATAGGGCATATTCTACATATCAGTGTGGTAATAAGACTCCTCAAGTCGAGATTTCTCCCGCACCGATGGTTTCTCAGTCGATAGTTGCTAAGCTAGTAGTTGCCTAGCCTGTTATGTCTCTCAAAGAGCACAAGATATAGCCTAGGCTTTCCATTTATTTGAGTGAGGATGTATATGAGTTTGTGATTACTTGTGAGGATAGGCTTCATAATTTATGCCTTGTTAAGACTCGTGGTATGTATTACACCATATTTTAGTTAACCTAGGCTGATTGACACTAGATGAGAGGTTATCTTGATTCCAGGACAATTGGATCTTCTCCTTTTACATGGAATGAGTTCTCAAAGATGTTCTTAGAGAAGTACATGCCTCATAGCCTCGGGGATCAATTTGAGAGATTAGTTTTCAAGATTAGATTTGGGCTTCATGACTGTTGGGGAGTATGAGGCTCATTTTTATGAGTCATCTAGGCATGCTACTTCTATACTAGGTTATGAGTATGAAAAGGTTCATTGCTTTATACGAGGATTAAGGCATCATATCTGCATTCTACTTAGAGTTTTGCTGTATCATGTAGGTCTTGTTTTGAGATTTGTGATCAAGCTCAAGTAATGGAGGAGACACATCGTAAGGCCCGAAAGGGCATCAATAAGTATCTTGAGTATCAGGGTGGTTTCACTGGGAGTCATAGTAGTTCTCAATTCATAGGTAGCAATTCTTATTGTAGATATCTTCTGTATCTATCATATCAGCCTTTTAGTTAGCCCAGTCAACTAATGCAGGTAGCACTTCATATTACTAATGAAGGTCAGTGTAGTGCAAGTGATTGCCTTGGTCAGCGTGGCATTCCTTATTTGAGGGGTTTATCTTTTTGGTTATTTTATGTGTGGTGGCTATTCAAGGATAGTTGGATCTTATGGTTTGGATTTAACTCTTATAACATACTATTGTTGTCGATCATGTGGTCACTATTCATGAGATTTCCCTAGTTATGGGGAAATGTTGCTTGAGCTTAGTATGTTCCCCTTATTAGAGTAGTTGATCACTCTATTAGAGGTGGTTATTGATGTCATAGGGGTGGTTCTCTGGATGCTCGAGGTAGTTATCAGGCATCTAGAATAGGAGATCAGTCAGGAACCCAGCCAAGTGGCAGGCATTGTTCGTTATATGCAGTACTTGCTAGACTTGAGGCTGAGCCTTTCGATTCTATTGTTACAGGTATAATTTTGCTATGCCTCAAGTCGGACTTTGCTTAATTTGATCTGGGATCCGCTTATTCTTAGGTATCTGCTTGTTATGCACCACCGTTAGAGTTTTCTTGGGATTTATTATCCATGCCATTATGTATGTCTAGTCTTGTGGGAAATTTTTTAGTAGTGGATCAGGTTTTCTGCTCATGTGTTGTGACTGTTAGCGATGTTGGCACTTATGCTAATCTTATTATTATAGATATGCTAGATTTTGATATAATTCTGGGCATGAACTGGTTATCCCACAATCACACAGTCATGGATTATTTTGTGAATATCATTACCTTAGTCTTGCTCGAAATAACCACAGTCGTGTGGTAGGGATCTAGTAGCCACAAGCCGATGGGGATTATTTCTTATATATGTGCTAGGAGACTAATTTCTAGGGGTTGTAAGTCTTATCTCGCTTATATTTATGATGGTAGTGTGAAAAGCCCATCGCTTGACTCTGTCCCTGTTGTTCATCAGTTTCCTGATATTTTCCCTATAGATCTACCTGGTATACCTCCTTCCTGTGATATATAGTTTATTATTGATCTTAAGCCTTGAACCCAACCTATTTCTAAGGATTCTTACCTTTTGGCTCTTACAATGCTTAAGGAGCTAAATTCTCAGTTTTAGGAGTTTTTTGGTAAGGGTTTTAGTTGATCGAGTGTCTCTTCTTGTGGAGATCCTGTATTTTTTGTAAATAAGAAAGATGGATGAATACATATGTGCATTGATTAAATGCAACTTAATAAGGTAAAAGTGAAGCACAATTATACTATTTCTGACATTGATGACTTATTTGACCAGCTTCATGGTGCAGCAATGCTTTCTAAGATTGATTTTTGAACAAGTTACCATTAGTTGAGGATTCGGGAAGAGGTATCCCGAAGAATGCTTTTGAATCCCACTATTGTCACTATGACTTTCTAACGATGTATTTTGGGTTAATTATTACCCCAGTCACAGTCATGGATTTGACTAACCGAGTGCTCATGACTTATCTTGATTACTTTGTGATTGCGTTCATCGATGATATCCTTGTGTATTCGAGAAGTAAAGAGGAACATACACAATATTAGAGGATTGTGCTCCAAATATTAAGAAATCATTTTTTTTGTCAGGTTCTCTAATTGTGACTTTTAGCTTGAGTCAGCATTATTCCTTGGACATGTGGCGTCTAAGGATGGGATTATGGTAGACCCAAAGATTAAGGATATCGTGATTATGATTGTCCTATATATTTAATTGATGCCCATAGATTTTCTGGCTTGGGTGATTATTATAGATGATTCATCAAGGGTATTGATATTGTTTTAGTATGTATGAATAGATTGAAGAGGAAGGAGGTTCCTTTATGATTGCCCGATGAGTCTGAGTTGAGTATTGGAAAGCTAAAAGAGTTTCTCACTTCATCTCCTATTCTAACTCTTTCTATAGAGGGTGAGGGATTCACTTTTTATTGTGATGCTTCTAGTGTTGTCTAGGGTAGTGTGTTGATACAGTAGGGTGGTGTTACTGCCTATGATTTTAGACAACTTAAGGTGCACGAGCGTAACCACCCAACTCATGATTTAGAGCTGGCGATTGTAATTTTTGTGCTTAATTTTTGGAGGTATTTTCTTTATGGTACACAATGTGAGATTTTCACCGATCTTCACAGTCTAAAATATCTTATGAATTAAAGGGAGCTTAATCCTAGGCATCTAGATAGATGGAGTTGCTTAAGGATTTTGATATCTCTATCTTATATCATCCAGGAAAAGCAAACATGATAGAAGATACCTTAAGTTGGAAGGTGGTGAGTATAGGTAGTTTCACTTGTATTTCGGTTTCTCGAAAGCCATTGGAATAAGACATTCAGTCATTAGCTAATTTCATGGTTCTTTTTGATAGTTAAGACCATGGAGGATTTTTCCTAGTGTTGAGATTAGTTTTTTGCTATTTGAGCATATCTAAGATCGACAGTTTGAGGATAGTAAGCTTTACTTTCTTTTTTATCTGGTGCTGAGTGGTGAGTTAGGGTGGATCGCCTTTGATTTTGAGGTTTTTTGAGTTTTTATAGTCCTATTTATGTATCGACGATTAATTACCTAATTCAGCTGATTTTACAAAAGGTTAAAGATCTAGATATTCTATTTATTTGGGTATAACAAAGTTGTATAGAGATTTAGGATATTATTATTGTTGGCGTGGTATGAATAGAGATATTTTGAACTTCATAGCTCATTACCTTTGTTGTCAGTAGGTGAAGGCCAAGAATCATCGAGTAAGTTGATTGATTCAGAGATTACCCATTCCTAAATGTAAATTGGAGCATATTATCATGGGCTTTGTTAGTGTTTTGCTTCGTTCTTCAGTTGGCTCCAATTATAACACGCGGGTTTCTGGTCCTTTAATTTTTAAAAAAAATTTATCCTTACTATCTATACTAAAACTCACCGTAGAGTCCAAAGGTGTCTTGATGGGTTATGTGACCCTAGTCGTAAGGTGTCCAGTGAATGGTTCTTGAGTGGCTGTCCTAAGTATCACTTAGGGATACCAGTCGTAGGGAAACTTGATTGGTCCTAGGGACCCAATCGTAGCTAAATTAGTCATTAAGTGTAAGTTATGCACTGTGTATGAGTGGCTCACTATAAGCCGTAAGGACTTTTACTAGACATTAGGTACAAATCGTAAGATATAAAGAGTTTACCCAATTGTATTCAGTGTTGACTATGACTGGACCCTATTAGTTATAGGGTCCCATTACCAGTGGTACCAGATGAGTCATAGGGTCAACACTGTGCGGGTGTGCTAGGAACTGTCTTGGCTAAAACTCATGGTTAAGATTCATATTGAGACTGTACAAGTCGTATAGTAATCTGTTGTCATTTATGACTAAAATTCAGTTTTTTAATTTAAGGGAACTTTAGACAATTCCCTCGTTGACCAATAAGAACCCCACATCCATAAAGCACTTAAGGGAAATATTTTTCATCCTTAACGTACTCAAACACTGTCTAAA
Source organism: Capsicum annuum (assembly GCF_002878395.1). Taxonomy (NCBI): domain Eukaryota; kingdom Viridiplantae; phylum Streptophyta; class Magnoliopsida; order Solanales; family Solanaceae; genus Capsicum; species Capsicum annuum. Next base: position 98,867,950 of record NC_061117.1, on the reverse strand, counting down.
GCTTTCTCAAATTCACTGAAGAAACTATTCTTAGGGTTTCTAAGAAGTAGTTCATTCAAGGGCTGAACGGTTGAATTCCTTCCATGAAACTTTGTATTTTATGCATGTTACTCTGTCCCCATTGCTAATTTATTAAAAGCATATGTTTTAAAGTATTATTCATGAGATATTTAAATTTGCTTTGAAACAAGTGTAGAGTGTTTGAATACTTATTGATTGGAAAATGCTTTACCATGGGTCATGTGTTAATTGTGGTTTTTAACTTGTGGGTGCATGGGTATGGTGAATGAATTAGAGAATTGTGATTTTCTACAAACTTGTGACTTTTAAAGTGGTTATGACCTCAACCCCATATTGTGAAATTGGTTTTATTTATGAAAAATGTAGGAATTTGAACTGTTCTTGTACTATTGCGTAATTATTTTGAATTGAATCTTTTGGGGTTGTGTAATTTCACAAACTAATGTGCACTTAAACCAACAGATTTGTGAATTTCCCCAAGTAAAGATAATTCGTATGGCATGTTTATTTTACCTTGCAAGTGTAGTTTGTGCGACGATACCAATAATGTATGCCTTAATGTGAAATATGGTTCAAGTAATGGGAATATATGGTAAATGTTTTCAATTGTTCTGTAATAAGGGTTGTGTAACAGAGTCGTGAAAGTGTATGTATGAGAGACCGATATTGGAAACCATTGTTGCCAATGTGGGGGTCTATATGATTGTATTTTTTGGTGTTCCCCTTAATATTATTATCATATGATTGGTCAGTTCAAGTACCCCATATCTTACTACCTGATTTGGTGCTTGTGTAACCTTGATATGTTGGGAGGTTTGAGTCCCCTATAGTGCATATGTATACCCTCAGGTTCGTGCGGCCACATGCACTTGGACCACACCATCGTAGGGAAAGCTGAGCCCATATAGCCTGTGGGTGCTTTTATATGTTATGACTATTGAGATACACAATCCAGGATGAAAAGTTTTAAATAACATATTAAAACTTATTTCCTATTCCATCATGTGAAGTGTAAATATGTATGTACCTGCATATGTTTATGTGCATTGTTTTTTTTACTCCTTTTGAAGTATTAATCATGACATTATTTTGTTAACCTTAACCTTGAGTTTTTTACTAGTGCACCAACCGCTAGCCATCTTCGAATGTTGTATCCTCACGTGATGCAGGAACTTTCATACTTCTAGTTCTCCTACTTAGTGATTTAGATTTGGGATCAGCTTATGAGTTGACATTAAAGTGGTGATCTTTCATTCATTAGAAGTCTATGTTTCATGTTTTTGTCCCTTATGTTACAAACTATTTAGATTGGTTTTTGGCTATAGTCGGGGGCACGTCCTAACACTTTAATAAAATTCAATTGTGGTTCTTTTATTAGAATCCTTTGTTTGGATTACTATGGATATTAGGTGATATTGGTTGGTTATTTGGCTGGTTACTGATTATTGGTTATTATATGTTTTAAGTTTCCTTTATTATATGTTTTAAGTTTCCTTAAGCTTGTTGCCTTTTATCTGGTTATATATTTAAAATTCATCTGACATTAGGGGATGTTGTGTTTGGTTAGGTTATCTATAAGGGTGATCTCCTGTTCGCAGATCTCTTGTTTGCATAGGACTTGAGATACCTGTCATGGCTAGGACCTCATTTGAGTTGTCACAAAGATTGTATCAGAGCCTCAATTTGGTTTCATGGGTGTCCAACAAAGATTTGTAAGTAGAGTATTGACTATGGGTGTGTAGCACGCCATACTTACGAGGGAGAGGCTACGAGATATTTAGGAATTTTTCCTTTCTTATTGTTCTATATTTTAGCTATAGAGTCTAAGATCTTGAATCTCCTCTAATTCTTGTATGTTTATTTTGTAGATCATGCCTTCCAGAAGACAGTGCTCCTGAAAACCCTTCTATCCCATCTGAGGATAATGTGGATAGAGAACGTCCAACTATTGAAGTTCTGACCTATTCTAGGGTCATTTTTTCTGATTATCCTAAAGGAATTCCACCAGTTCACCCTATGCCTCGTCAGGCACCCCAGGTTTGTATGTCTAATGTTGAGTTTTTCTAGTCAATGCATTTTCTTAGCCAGTTGGTGGCCTCTTAAACTGAGCATGTTGCTTTTGTTGGTCCATCAACTGAGGGCACTAGAGTTTACCAATTTATGAGCCTGAGTCCTTCCATTTTTAGTAGTTCTAATGTTGAGGAATATCTTAAAAATATCATTAATCAAATGGAAAAGATTTTCTGTATGATGTATGCTAATGAAGTTGATGGTGTAGATTTCACCGCTTATCACTAAAGAATGCAACATACACGAATTAGAGCAGCTTAGGGCTGATGATGCTGAGTAAAATTTGAGGGATGACTTCTCTGGTGCTTTTATTGATTACTTCTTTTCTCAGGAGTTAAAGAAGGTAAAGGTCGAGCAGTTCATGAATTTAAAGTAAGGAAGGATATCAGTAAAAGGAGTATTCCTTGAAGTTTAATTAGGTGTCACATTATTCTCCTGAACTAGTGTATAACATGATAGCGAGAATGAGAAAGTTTACCTCTGGGTCATCTCGTGAGTTGATCTTGGAGAGTAAGGATGCCTTGTTGAATAAGGATATAGATATCTCTAGACTTATGGTGTATATGCAACAAGTGGAAGAATAAAAGAAGAGGCAAGCAAAGATGTGTGAAAGTTATAATAAGAAGATTCGCTATTCGAATTAGGATGGAGGTCAGTAGTAGAGTAGTGGAGACAGGGGAAAGTGGTCTAAGAAGAAATGAGGCGATTCGAGTTCCTACTCTACGGATAGTTTCCACTATCCATAGCCGCTGGGAGATCTTCATTCTTATTATAATAGTATATTTGGAGCACTGGGAGCCCAATGTCAGGCTAGTTAGGCTCAGTCAGATCCACCGTTTCCTTCTTTTAGATTTTATGGTCAAGTGCAACATGGCATTTATAAAAAGGGAAGGAATAACTGCTTTAAATGTGGTTAGATTGGTCAAATCCATAGGTACTATCCTTCTATGGTTTCTTCTAGGAAAATAAGATTCATGTCGCTACTTCATCAACTCCCGCACCAAAAGGTGCCATTCTGCTTCTGACTTTATCGCTCATTGAAACTGTCTGTATGCTCTTGCTACTCACCAGGATTATGAGGTATCCCAAAATATTATTGCTGGTATGCTTAAACTCTCGTGATGTATATTATCTACTCGATCCCATATCTATTATTTTTTATGTGACCCCATATGTGGCTATATATTTTGGTTTTGATCCTGGATGTATTTCTGACCCTTTCTCTGTACCTACCCTGGTGGGTGACTCCATTATGGATAGAAGGGTTTATAGAGGTTGTGTGATGTCAGTCTATGGTAGAGGGACCCTAGTAGATCTGATAGAGTTTGATATGTCTTACTTTGATGTGATTTTAGGGATGAATTGGTTACATTCATGCTTTGCATCTCTTAATTGTTTAATCCAAAGGCTCAGGTTCCATTTCCCTAGTGAGACGATGATCGAGTGTGAAGGTAGTTCCTTAGTACCTAAGAAAAGGTTCATCTTGTATCTTAGAGCTCAGAAATTAGATTCTAAAGGGTGACTTTATCACTTAGTGCATGTTAAGATTCTAGATACAAAGGTCCTTCTTTGCAGACTATCCCTATGGTCTGTGAATTTGATATGGCATTTCCTGATGATCTTCTTGGTATTCCTTCTGATAGGGAAATTAATTTTGGAATTGATCTTCTTTCAAACACTCATCCTATTTCTATCCCACCTTACAGAATAGCTTCAGTCGAGTTGTAAAAACTCAAGGATTAGTTAAAAGATCTTCTTAGCAAAAGTTTTATCCATCTTAATGTGTCTTCGTGGAGTGCTCCTATTCTATTCGTGTGTTATAAGGATGGTTACCTTCGAATAAGTATTGATTATTGCCAATTGAATAAGGTAACCATAAAGAATAAGTATCCTCTTTGGAGGATTGATGATCTATTCGATCAGCTTTGGGTGATAAGTTCATTTTTAAGATTGATCTTTTGTCTAGGTACAAGTAATTAACGATTAGGGAGGCGAATAACCATAAAATTGATTTCAAAAATCAGTATAGTTATTATGAGTTTTTGGTGAAACCCTTTTTTTGACCATGTCGCAGCATCATTTATGGACCATATAAATTAGGTTTTCCATCATTTCTTAGATTTATTAGTGATTGTATTTATTGATGATATTTTGTTGTACTTTAAGAGTGAGGAAAATTATGCTGATCACCTTCACTTTATGTTGTAAACCTTGATAGACCAGTGGTTGTATGAAAAATTTTCTAAGTGCGACTTTTTGCTAAATATTGTAAGTTATTTAGGACATGTTATTTCTAGTGAGGGGAAATAGTGGATCAATAGATGGTTGCAGTGGTTAAGAACTGGCCTATACCCACGACTCCAATTGAAATTGAGAGCTTTTTGGGTTTAGCTAGTTAATGTATAAAGGTTTCTGGAGAGTTTCTCTTCTAACACTACCCCCATTGAATAAGTAGGCTCAGAAAAAGGTAAAGTTCTTATAGTCCGATACTTGTGAGGGTGGTTTTATGAAGCATCGACGATAGGTTGACTATGGCTTTAGTTTTGACTGTCTGAAGGCACTGATGGTTTTATTAACTTTTGTGATGTATCCCGGGTGGGCTTAGGTTGTGTGGTAATACAGCATAGCAAGGTGGTTTCTTATGCTTCCAGATAGTTGAAAGTTCATGAGAAGAATTATTTGACTTATGACTTGGAATTTTTAGCAGTGGTGATTGCATAAAAGTCTAGCGGCATTATTTTTATAAGGTCCATGTTGATATTTATTCTGATCATAAGACCCAGCACTACGTGTTCACTTAGAAATAATTGAATCTTAGGTAAAGAAGATAACTTGAGTAACTCAAGGACTATGATAACTATAATCCAGGTAAACCTAATATAGTTTCTGATGCTCTAAGTAGGTTAACCATGGGACACTTATCTTATGTGTGCGAAGAGAATGAGATTTGGTGAAGGATATTCACCATTTGGCTAATCTAGGATTTGGTATTATGGATTCCAAGGATAGTGGTGTGATTTTTAAAGAGGTGGCGAAGTCATCTCTTAGAGCAGAGGTGAAGGAAAAGAAGATCTTAGATCCTATTTTTAATGTTAATTAGGTATTATGTAGGTAAGCAAAAGATGATGATTTTTGAGATTGGTGGTGATGGTATGTTGAGATACCAAGGCAGATTATGTGTTCTTGATGTTTATGGGATGTGAAGAAGAATTTTGGCCTAAGATCATGAGTTGCATTATATTATTCAACCTGGTTCGATGAAAATTTATCATGACCTTAAGGATATTTATTGGTAGAATAACATGAGGATGGATATGGCCAATTTTGTGGCTAAGTGCATGGTATGCCAGAAAGTGAAGGTGGAGCAGTTTAGGATAGTGGGTTAACTCAAGAGATCGAGCTGCCGGTGTGGAAATAAGAGTAATTAATATGGATTTTGTCAATTTTCTTCTGCGGTCTCACCAGAAATTTTATTCAGTTTGGGTCATCGTGAATACGATGATTAAGTATTCTTACTTCTTGCCAGTGAGGACTAATTTCTCTTTAGAGGATTACGCCAAATTTTTTATTGAGAAGATTGTGAAGTTTCATGGTACTCTAGTTTCCATCTTATCTGATCGGGGTACCCTTATCTCATCTAACATTTGGAGGTTGTTTCAGAGAGGTTTGAGGACTAAGGAAACACTTAGTAAAACTTTCCACTCATAGAGGAATGGGCAAGCACAAAGGATAATTCAGGTTTTTGAAGATATCCTTTGGGCTTGTGGTTTTTATTTTGGTGGTAGTTCAGTTTACTATTTGCCTCTAATAGAATTTGATTCCTACAATAGTTAGCACTGTAGCATTGGTATGGCTCCATTTGATGCCTTAAATAGTAAGAGCTGTAGGTCTCCTCATGGGTGATTTGAGGTTGGTGATAATAAGTTGTTTGGCCCTGATTTGGCTTACCAAGCCATGGTTAAGGTGAATATGATTTGGGATACACTTAAGGCCAACCAAAGTCGCAAAAAGTCCTATGCAGATATAAGGCAAAGGGAGTTGGAGTTCAGTCTTGGTAATTGGGTGTTCTTGAAGGTGTTCCTCAAGAATGGAGTGATGCGGTTTGGCAAAAAGGGGAAGCTTAGTCCTCGTTATGTTGGTCCGTACTTTGTTTTGAAAAAGGTTGGTAATGTTGCATATATATTGTATTTTTTTTCCAGCTTGATCTTAATTCATCTAATGTTTCACCTTTCGTTGTTAAGAAAGTGCGAGGTGATCCTTCAATGGTTATTTATTTGGAGGAGGTGGTTTTCATATTCCTTTTCTTATAAGGAAGTCCCTATAGAGATATTGGATCGATAAGTCCTTTGTTTGCAGACTAAGTATGTGGCATTGGTAAACGTTCATTGTAGGAACCAAAATGTTTAGGAAGCTACGTGGGATGCCGAGGATGACATATAGTCCAAGTATTCATTTTTTTTTCCCATTTCGAATAATCATTCTTGAGGTATGCACTTTCCTTAACATCTATATTTTCCATCTTGGTTAAAGGTAAATGTGATTTTGTAAAGTCAAATCATGCAAATAAGTACCTTGTCATGTCATTCGAGGATGAATGATACGAATGAGGGAGTAAGTAATGCCTAGTTTTTTTGTCCTTGAAAATTTTCTAAAATTTTATCCTAACTGTCGGGACTACAAATCACCCTACGATTCGTAAGGTGTCTTGATGGGTCAGGTTACCCTAGTGGTAAGGTGTCCAGTTAATGGTGCTTTAGTTATTGTCCTAAGTACGACTTAGGGATATGAGTCATAGGGAGTCTTGACGGGTCCTAGGGACCCAATCATAGCCAAATCAATAATTAAATGGTTATGTTCTACTTGTACTACTAGTGGCTTACTATTATACGTAAGGTCTTGTTATGAGTCAACGGGTGCAAATTGTAGGATGTCCAATTTTTACCCAATTGGGTTCTATCTTGACTACGACTAAACGCTATGAGTCGTAGGGTCCCATTGTAAGTGTTACCAGTTAAGCCGTAGGGTTAATAGTATGTGGGTGCCCTTCGAAATGTCTTGGCTACGACTCCTTTCAAAGAGTTGTAATGAGACTATAAGAGTTGTATGGTGACCCGTAGTCATTGACGTCCATAATTCAACTTTTAATTTGAGGGCACTTTGGATAATACCCTCCTTGCCCAATTAAAACCCTATATCCAAAATTCACTTTAAAGGTTATATTTATCCTTAACATACTGAAAAACTTCCAAATGCTTTCTCAAATTCTCTCAAGCAGCCATACTTAGGGTTTCCAAGAAGTAGGCCATCCAAGGACTCAACGGTTGAATTTTTTTTGTGAAACTTTGTATTTCTGGCATGTTACTCTTTCCTCATTGTTAATTTGTTAAAAGCATATGTTTTAATGAATTGTTCATAACATATTTATGTTTGTTTTGAAACAAGGGTTGAGGGTTGGAATGTTTATTAATTGGATAGTGTTTTCCTATAGTTTACATATGATTATTCATGTTTTATTTGTGGTTTTTAACTTATAGGCGCATGGGTCTCATGAATGAACCAGGGATTTGTGATTTTACCCAAACTTGTGACTTTTGAAGTGGTTATTCCCTCAACCCCACATTGTGAAATTAATTTTAGTTATGAAAAATGACAGAATTTGAATTGTTCTTGCACTATTGCATAATTATTTTTAAATGAACCTTATGGGGTAGTGTAATTGCTAATTTAATGTGTAATGGAACCAAGGGGTTTGAGAATTCCCCAAAGTGAAGATAATTATTGTGTCCTATTAATGTTACTTTGTAAGTTTAGTTGGTATGATGATACCAATAATGTATGCCTTAAAGTTAAATATGTTTCAACGAATGGTCATATGTGATAAATGTTATTAATTTGGCTATAATGAGGGTTGTGTTGCTGAGTCATGAAAGGTGAGGTCCAGGAAACCAATACTGGAAACCTAGATTGCCGACATGGAGGTCTTTATGACCGGGTGGTTCGATTCCCCTTTAATATTATTATCATAAGATTAGGAGGTTTCAATCCCCTATATCTTATTACATAATTTGCTCTTTGTGTCAGCTTGATATGCTAAAAGGTTCGAGCTCCCTATTAGGGCATATGTATACCCTCTAGATCGTGCAGTCATATTCTCTAAGGCCATACTAGATGAGGAAGATATAGGCCCATATAGCCCATGGGAGCCGTTGTATGTTATAATAGTTGAGCTACACAATCCACTCTAATGTTTTAATGAGCATATTAACCTTGTTCCCTATCCCAACATGTGATGTGTGTATATATATAAATGTACTTCCATATGCTTATCTGCATTGATTTTTGACCAATTTTGAATTATTGATCATGACATAATTTTGTTATCCTTATCTCGGAGTTTCATGCTAGTGCTCTAATTGCTAACCGTTGAAATTGTAGTGGTGAGCTTTCATACATCAAAAGTCTATATTTTATATTTTTCTCCCTTATGTGTCAGACTATTTAGACTAGTTTTTGGCTATAGTCAGAGGCATGTCCTAACACTTAATTGATATTTAGTTTTGGTTTGTTTTTTAAAAGGCTTTATTTTGATAACTATAGATATTGGTTGATGTTGGTCTGTTGTTTGGATGATCACCGGTCATTGGTTATAGACATGTTTTTAGTTTCCTTAATCGTGTTGCATACTGTGTTGTTGTATGTTTGGAATTCATCCAACATCGGGGGATACTGTGTTTTGTTAGGTTAGGTACAAGGTTGATCTTCGATCCACTTGGGACTTGAGATACACGTCATGACCAGGCCCTGGTTCGGGTTATGACACTAATGGTTTTTGGTTTATTATAGATTGGTTGAGCAAGTCGGCCTATTTCATTCCTATTTAGATGCCCTTCAGTGCTGAGAAGTTAGTCCACATGTATGTGCGAGAGATAGTCCATTTAAATTATGTGCCCATATCTATCATTTAAGACTAGGTTTTCGTGTTCACTTCTAGCTTTTGGGGTGCTTTTCAGGAGGAGTTGGGTACTTAGGTGGATCTAAGTACAACCTTTTAACTAAAGACAGACGGCCAGTTTGAATGGACTATTAAGGTGTTTAAAGATAATCTTCGATCTTGTGTAATGGATTTTCGAAGCCTATTGGAGGAACACTAAGGTTGGCAGAGTTCACATAATACAACAGTTATCATTCGGGTATTGAGATGGTTCCTTTTGAGTCTTTGTATGTTAGGAGATGTAATTCTCAGATAAGATTATTTGAGACTTTAATGATTAGACCCTGCGATACTGATTTGCGTTAGTAGTCATTGAATAGAGTTAGAGTGATTCAGGATAGGTTGAAAGAAAATAAAAGTAGGGAGAAGGCCTATACAAATAGTAGGCTTCATACATTGATGTTTAGAGTTGGTGATCTGTTATTCCTATATGTGTCACCCATCTAGGGTATGATGATGATCAGGAGTAAGGGAAAGCTTAGCACTAGATATATTGAACATTTCATGATTCTTCTCATAATTTGTGAGGTGGCTTATGATTTAGCTTTACCTCCACATTTTGTTGTTGTCCATCCAGTTTTCCATGTTTTTATGTTGCAGCATTATATTCCCAATCCATCTCATATGCTTAGATAGATTCAGTCCAGTTGGATGAGTGGTTGACCTTCATGGAGGAGTCTGTGCTCATTTTAAATAGTGATGTCAGGCGATTGTACATTAGAGAGACTCCTGTATTTAAGGTTCAATGGAGGCACCTCCCAATAGAGGAGGCTACTAGGGAGATTGAGAGTGAGATATGGACCCAGTAACCTCACCTTTTTGAGGCTTCAGGTATACCTAATCCTTAACTTTTACGGATGAAAAATCCTTTAGTAGTGGATATTGTAATGACCCTTTAGGTCATTTTCCATATTCAAACTTATTTTACCATTAGAACTTTTCTGCAGCTGCCCCAAGTCATTTATGATTTGCTAGAACTGACAATTTTATTACTAGATAGTTTATTTGGTTTTTAGATTTAATTCCTTATTTTGAAGTCTTTATTGGTTTGAAATGGCCATTGCGCAAAAACTTGGGTTAAACAACCAATAATGTATATTTTGACTCTTCTAGTAACTTTGAAATATTGATTTTAAGCTAGGACTGGTTGTTCGGTTCCCGAGGCACCCAGACCAATTTTGACCTATTGGTTGATAAGTTTATAAAATAGATATTGGGTATGGGACCAACTTTTTGCTGAAACAACCTCGGATGGAAAGTTTGACTGTGCCATTGAGTCTGGAACATCAAATTTTTTATGGTAGAATAGTTTATTTGAACCAATGGTGTTCAAAACTAATCTAGATGACCCGGAGAGCCCATTCTGGACTAGGAATAATGTGGTGCACCAGGTTTATGGTGAAAGCGCAGTCACATGCTATAAATTGTGATCGAAAAATCAATCTATTCAGATTGCAATCTCAAGGGGTAAATCATGATTGTAGTAGAAAATTTACCTTGAGTACCAAATCGTAATTAGAAGAAAGAAATATCTCAATTGTGTCTTCTACCCCTAATGTTATGTACAATGATAATAATGCTCGGGTAATGATAGCAACACCCGAGGACTTGGTATAGGTATAAATAGACCATTTTTGCATGAGTTTGCTTATTTTTCATCTATTTCAAAAGTGCAAAAACCCTCAATAGTGAGAGAGCTTAAAATTAGAGCTTGTGGGTGATTTGGAAGCTTGTCTAACACTTGTGCATGCGATTATCTTCTGATTTTTTGTAAAAATTCACCCTTTTCATAATAGATTTTTCTTATTTATTGTTCAAAAATCACAAAACCTTGGAGGCTTTATTTTAGCCCCAATCTAGCTTAGATTTCACTCATTTTTAGGGTAATGATTCCTTAAGCATGAGGGAACGTTGAGTTGATTTCGAAAATGTAAATTTTGTATGTGCGATCCACGTGGCATTTTTGGTGTGACTTTTGGAACCAAAGCACAATGGTGCGATATAGTTATCATTATTCATATATTGATGAATAGAATGTGATTTTGATAGCATGGCATTGCGCGGAAGTTTCTTAGAATGAAAAGCAATGATTTAGCAGATCTTATGAGCTTTATTAGGAGTTCAAGTAGGCTAGGTTTTACCCCTTGTTATATTGAATAAATTCCAACTATGTTTATTATATTGTGTTATATTTGAGATGGGTTTTAGGTATTGGTGAGATAAATTACAATACTTGGGATCATTTGAATTATTTAGGCTATTTTGGATATTACTTTGGGCATAATTAGCCTACTAAACAATACCTTAGGTGAAGCTAACCTTGTAGGCTCTTTCTTAAGTTGGAAATGACTTGTTACTATACTAATGGGTATATTGGCTTTGTCACTTAAGTTTACGGTTGAATTTATCCAAGTTGCCATTTCCTTAAGTGGAATTGCCTTAGTTTCTACCAATTGGGAGAAATTACTACCCTAGGGCTAGTTATGCCTTGTTCAACATATAATAATGGATTTAGATATAATAGCCTAGCCCGGGGTAAACATTGCTTGATAAATAATTTTCAGGATATAGAAGTCGAATCTTAACCCACCTTAGGCCAAGACTTGTTCTAGTTATTGAAAACCTTTATTATGCTTGTTTACATCTAGGAGATGTTTATTGCAATAATAGTTATATGCCTTTGTACTTGATGGATATAATGGATTTAATTTGGAAGTAACACTTATTCAGTACGCTTTAAATAACTTATTGATTAGTCAAATGATTGGCAAATTGATTATGCTATTGAATAAGCCTTACATAATGGCATTGGCTAAGCCATTGATTAGGATATGGATTGGGCTAATGATTATGCTTAATGTTATACATATTGATTTTATTGGTGATTATGCTGTCTATTAAGACAAAGATCATGCATATTGTCTATATTAACAATTACTGATTATATTGGAGATTATGTTGTTGCTTAAGCTAAAAATCATGACTATTGTCTTTATTGATTATTGTTTATTGATTATACTTAAGGCTTTGCCTGTTAGTTATATTTATGATTATTTTATTGTACATGGTAATAATGATACAGTTATCAGTATATGTCCATATATTGATTATGCTACGAATTATGCCAATTCTAGTTCGAGTCCGGATAGTGATGATAATAATTACTATTTATAGTTAGTGTAAAACCATAGGATGGCTATGATATTGATGATGATATTGATGATTTATACACGGTCCAAGTTCAAGGAACGGCTATGATAATGATGACGATGTTGATTATTTATACTCGATGTAAGACCAGAGGATGGCTATGATATTGATGATGTTGGTGATGATATGGAGAATGATATCCTGGATGATGTTGTTGATTATACCTACTGGTTCGAGTTTGGCTATACATATTATACTATGATTATATACTCCTTATGATATGATAATGTCGTGGTGTGAGATTTATAATAGTAATTCTATCTAGCCCTAGAAATGAGGCAATGATTATAAAGTAGTATGATATGTGTGAATTCTAGTGACATAATGACTAGTTGATAAATAATGACTAGTTGATAAATAGTGACTAGTTGATAAATGGTGGTTAGTTTATACATAATGATTAATTAATGACTAGTGATTAGTTTCTAAATTGTTCTTAGCTGATAAATAGTTGCTAAAGGGTAAATGATGGATATGGTGTGGCATGGCATGGAAGAATTATAGTTGTTTCAAAGAGAGTTGATAAATAGCGGTGGTGGGTAATACTATCTTATTTGTACCTTCCAGGCTTATGGAGTTTGTGATAGGTTATTTAATTTTCTGCACTAATTGGCTTATGGAGGCCAATTTTTTAGTTATCATTGCATGTGTTGATGTTTTACGTTATATTATGTTATTATTTCGGCTTACTTGTTTATCTATGCACAACATTGTGGAAAGGATATCAGGTTCTACTATTTATCATGACCTAGTTATATTATCTTGCACTTTATCATACTTATATCATGTTTTAGCTCAGTTTGCCGATGATGCCTACTGTGAACCCATTATTTTTGTACTCATACTACACTTTTGTAACTTTTTGGTGAAAATTTTAGTACTATTTACCATTGTTTATCGATGTTTGTACTGTGATTTATTTCCGTAGATAGGGTGAGCTTTTGGAGTCGGAGTCACCCCATTTTTTTCTATCTTATTTATGTCTAGTCCTTAGTTTTAAACATGATGGAATATTCTAGATACTTGGGTTGTATTTGTTGTTGCTCTTGCACTGGCTCTACTAGTTCATGGGATAGTATTATTTGTATTGACTACCTTTTAGACTATTTCTATTGCCTTGCTTATTTCCTGAGTTGGATTTCCTATTTGCCCCTATTGGGTGCATTTCCACCAAATTAACCCATTGTGCTTAGCTCTGGGTTATGGTTCGGATTACCTACTGACGGGGTTTAGTAGGTGCCATCAATCATAACCCCTATCCTTCAACCTAGGTAAGACTAACCTGGCAAGTTTTGGCTTCAGCATACAAAGGGAACTAAGTAGTTGATCACACACACATGGTATACACATATATCACAAGCTACGACTCAGTCAGTTCATGCAGCTGTTAAGAAATGATTATTATGTTACTAGAACTAATGCCATACAAAGATGCACAGTGGTCACACTTGAATGCAACTCACATAGTTAAAGGAGTAGACCAGTTGAAGAAGTGTACAAATATCACAAAACAATTCAACTGCCTCAAGTACAAGTATTTCTCCTAATCGGCTACAAAATTTTACAACAACAATTTACTCTACACCCTAAACTTAAAATCAAAGAAAATCTAAACTAAGGGTAAAAATATACCTGGAATGGATTAATCCCGGGGGTCTTGGGTTCTTGACCCTGCTGCTGCATCTCCATCAGGAGCTTCAAATTATTCTGGTGCAGCTGGTCTATCAGTTTCGGAAGGCCTACTGGAGGAGGCACCTACTACTCTAGCTCGGATGGCTGACTCCTATCTCTCATTGTTCGTTAAGGACACAATCATTGCCTTCTTTATCTCCTCTTTTTTAGACTTTTTTCTATCCCTCTTCTTTGTTTTTTTTTCTTCATCACTTTTGGGCCTCTCCCTCTTTCTTTTTCCATTGTTCTTACCTTTCTTTTCTTTTTCTTCACTAGCTCCTCTGTGAGATCAAACAGTGGGATTTCTCCTTCAGACTCTTCCACTGCCAGCTTCGATGACACCATAAATTGGTGTTGATGTAACTTTCCAACCTCCAACTTTACCTTAGCCAGTTCTGACCTAAGCAGTGCCATCTCTGGGTCTGACCACTCCTTCGACCGTGCATTAAAGCGGTTAGCTAATTCATTAATCCTGCCCGACAAGGCCTTCTGAGGCTCAAATGCAGCCTTAACTCTTTTGTCACCTGCAACTATGAATTGCTTGGTAAAGAATTTCACATGAGCCTCGCACCACTTGGACTACTTTTCTACTCTCTTGAAATTCATTGGAGTAAAGGAATATTCTATTGTAGGCAAAACAGCTGGCGGATTTGTCTCAGTTATGGGCACTGATGATTTTTTCATTGTTGCAGATGTTGGAGATGCAGCGTTAGAATTTGGCATCTCTACGTTAGGCACCAAATTAGTACCTGTAACCATTGGATCAGTGGGAATCTCTGCCCCCTTGTCAGACATTAACCTCAGCTGATTTTCCTTATTTCTGATAGGATTGTGGGTCTTCTTGGCAAGGAGTTCTTCTTCTAAGCCTACAATCTTCAGCACGTTTGCCACCCTACACAACATTGTTATTAAACAAGGGAATGGATATGTTGTATCATACCTCGATACACAAATTTTTATCTCTTCGGCAATAATCTCTCCAAAATTCAATTTTAGGTGAGCCAAAAAACTTGCGACTAATATTGCTCTATCATCCCCAAGAATATTATCACCATCTGTGGGCATCAACCAAGTATGAACAATACCCCAGCAAAATCATGCCTATGAATTCAAGGAGGCCTTGAAGATCTTTTCACTCGGATTTGTTAGTCATTCTTGTTCTCCATCAGCTATGAGTGTGACTAACTAATTCTGCTGATTTTCCCGATGCTTCAACCAGGCATAACAAGTAGGTGAAGTGGCCTGAGGAGTGAAGTTCGGTCCATGAAGGAACCTGTTGATTGTTGCTTCAAAAATATCCACCATTACAACCCATACCGGAACTTTGTCCAACAAAGGTTGGTCAACTACTTTTTCTCCTTCTCTACACATCTTTTCCAAGTGATCTTGGTGGTTTTCATAGAACTCCCTAACTAGTGTATGGAAAAATGAATTTCCTCCTCATGTTGTCCATCCCAAATCATAGCCATGAAATTTCTACTCCATTTTTGGGTACTTGCTCAACCCCTTAGTGATAATTCTCTTCTCCTACAAAATTGGACTCTTGACAGCTCTCCTATTGGTTCTGCAAAGCCCATAAAATAAGATCTTTTGAGCTTTGGGAATCTGCCATCTAGTGCTATCTCGAACTTCAGGATTCTTCCATTTGACCATAGTTCCCTAAATCGGAGAGTCTTCATCATCTTGTGGCTCAGCTGAAGGGGAATCAGTTGATGATCTCCCGGATTCAGGTTGCCCAGACTCATGTTTCTCAGACATAGGCAGATCTGAATCAAGCTTTTTAGATGCAGCATGTTCAGACTCTTGTTTCTTAGAGGCCGACTGTTCAGAATCTGTATGCTCGGATGTTGTTGGCTAAGTGTTACTTTCTTCACTCTCTTCCACCTCAACTGGTGGGGGTGGTGGAGTCTTTTTAGAGCTCTAAAGAGAACTCAAAATATTTCTGACTAAATTTCTGATAAGCTATCAGGAATGTGATAGCCTATCACAAATGTCGTTAGCTCTAAATAGAACCTACTTGATTCTTAGCAGCCTTTGGTGAGATTTCTTATAAGCCGTCACAATTGTGATAGCTTATCATGAAAGTCATCAGATCATATCAGAACTTCACTTTAACTTTAAGTCAATTTTTGGTCCCGTTTTTCCTTAAAATCCACTCGAGTTTCATTTTTAAGCTGAGCTTATAAGGCTTAAGCTTGCACAACAAACCCTAGTTCTGATTTTTATCCTATTTTGCAAGTTGAACTTGGTTCATGCTTCTTGAGAACTTAGGTTGCCATCAATCTATCACTTACCATTAGAAAAGAAAAGTTAAATTTTTAGCATACTTGATGGGAGTCTTCAATGTGATTACACGAGTAAGAGGAAGTAAGAAAAAGTTCTTGATTTTAATTGCAAACCCACACACACAAGGAACTTGCTACTTGTTTTACTTGGAAATAGTTCAAACAAGGGAAGAAAATATTCTAAGTATGGAAGGAAAATAACTTAAAGGAATTAAAAACTAAGCGGGAAAGTGGAAAGGCCACGCTGTGGGCCGGGTCGGGTCTTTTTAATTTGGCCCACAGTTTTTGCTAATGTTGGGCTTTTTGGTGATGACATTTCTGATAAGCCATCACAATTGTGATAGCTTATCACAAATGTCGTCAGCCTTGATAGATCCTTTATTAGAGCTAAGGTCTCTAACGACAAATCTGACAGCTTATCACAATCGCGACAACCCGTCAAATATGTCGTCAGGGTCACTTGGCTGAATATATCGATTCCACCTTCTTTAAGCTATAACCTACTTCAAAAGTAAACAATTTACTAGAGCATAAAAATTTTAGGTTGCCTCCATATAGTGCCTGATTTAATATCGCGACACGACTTGGTTATCTTGACTACTCAGACTTCATCAGGAAAACCTGTTGATACCCATTTACCATCTTCATAGAATACATCAACGATTGATAAAACACTTATCTCTCTTTGCTGAGTCATAGGTGAGTGTATTTTGAAGCATGCTTCTTTGTCATTGAGCCTGAACTTCACCTCATTCATCTCCTTGTCTACTATCACTCGCCTAGTTGCAAGGAATGATCTACCTATGATGATGAGCACTTTAAAGTCCACTTCGTAATCCAGGACTAAAAAAATAACAAGCAGAATGAAATCGGTCACCTAAACCAAGACATCATGTAATATGCTTACAGGCTGCTTCACAGACCTATCTGCCATTACTAATCATATTTTTTTTTAGAGTAGGATCCCTCAAACCCAGTTTCTTGTACAAGAAAGTGGCATTATGTTTATACTGGCTCCCAAATCGCATAGTGCTTTTGTGAAATTCAGGGAACCAATAGTGCACGGGATGGTAAACGCTCTCGGATTTGCCTTTTTTGCACTAAAGACCTTGTAGAGATAGCGCAATAATGAAGGAGATTGTTCGTCAGTTCATGGCTAACCTTCCATTTCTTAGTCACAAGGTCTTTCCTGAACTTCGCATATCCTGGCATTTGCTCAAGTGCCTCAACCAAAGGAGCATTTATTGCCAATTGCTTGAGCATTACCATGAATTTGCTGAATTTTGCCTCATCAGTTTTCTTCTTCAATCGTTGAGAAAAGGAAGGTGCTGGTCTTGGGAAATTTTTCAGCACTACCTCCTTCTCCTTCTCTTTATCTTTCTCTGGAGCATCATCAAAATTGTCCAGCTTTTTAGACTCCACTGGATCACCTTCTTCTGGTTCATCAACAGCTGCCTCATCAGCTACAGATTTACTCACAGAAAGGTCAGGTAATATCTTACCACTCCTAGTGGTAATAGCCATGCATGAGCCATCATTTTGCAGATTCTAGACTGTATCACTCAGTAATGTTCCGCTCTTCCTCTGGTTGAATGTTGTGGAAAGTTAGCTCATCTGCTACTCTGACTGTTTGACTGCGGTGGAGTGTGAGTGCACCAACGAATTGATGGATTTCAGATCGGTCTACATGGTGGTCACACCAGTGTTGGTTGCCTCCACTCCCTTCAACAACTTAGCCATCATGTCCTCTATGGACATCTTTTCGGAACTTGCTGAAGCAGCCTCATGATTTCTAGGAGAAACATATAGACCGCTCCTATCATTGTTATTCTTTCAATTTGCTTTCTCTCTGTCTTTATAACTAGGCTTATCATAAAAGTTCCAACCTTGATTCCCTTGGTTATTGCCTCGAAAACCTCCTAATTATTAACATAGTTCGCTTCTTTATCTGCATCAGTATCACTTCTATCCTGAGATCCCATAGCTTTTACCTTTTCAACCTTACCTGATAGTAAGTGCTTGGTCAGCAAGTCCATCTACATTTTATGGTGATCCATGTCTTGGTCACGCTTCTCTTCTTTTCTACGTTGTTCCACAGTAATACCCACTGAAGCAGTGGGGCTAGCTACCAATAGTCTCTAGTATGCCATGCCCGACTCTATTTGGTTATTCTGTCTAGCATATCTGAAGCCTCTGGTAATGTAAGATCAACAAACGAACCACCAGCAGCATTATCTACAATTGGCTACTTAACAGATTCAAGAGCCCTGCACAAAGTCTCCATTAAGTATATGTCCGTCATGTTATGGTTCGAACACTGTGTCAGCTTCTTCTTGAATCTTTCCCATTTTTAATGCAAGGCTTCAGTAGGGAGCTGCCTAAAGTTGTTGATCTCGTCCCTCAAATGTACCCTCATGGAAAGCAGAAAGAACCTTTCTAGGAAAGCTCCTTTCAACTGCATCCAGTTGGTAATAAATTCGGGTGTCATCTCATTTAGCCATAAAGTTGCCTCCCCAGACAGAGACAATAGGAAAAATCTCAACCGGATAGCATTTTAGCCCACTCATGGGTTATCAAAAGATTTATAGATGGTGATAAAATTCATCAGATGTAGGTTCGGGTCATCTCCAGGAAGTTCACCAAACAACTCCTTAAGATTGAATAGTTGGATCATAGTACTTATAATGTTGAACTTATCCCTAGGTGCCAACAGAGGAGGAATGATTGCACCCGTTGCTCCTTCTCTGTCCATTCCATCATCATCATCATTGAGATCATATTGGACCAGCTAGCACTCTTATCTTTATCAGAACAGACGGTTCCTATTAATATTACATTGTACTAGTGCAGTTATCTGCTTTGTACGCCTTTGCGTTACCAGGATTCAGCAACTCCTCATCTTCCAAATCTTCATCCTCACGGTTTGGATATCATTCTTATTTCCTGACTTTTTCCACATTCACCTAAGCTCGAGCTAAGTCTACCAATCTGTCAGACTCTAGCTGTTCTGCCATTCTTCCAATTCATTGTAGTTCTAGATTAGGTGGTAATAATGGTTCACTAAAACTTTTGATTCTTGGCATACACTATAAAGATCCTGCAAATAAATGTAGAACTAGAAAACATAACTAGAAGTCAATTTGCACACAAAACTTCAGTTTACAACCGTATTCCCTAGCAATGGCGCCATTTTGATTAACGCTCAAACTACACCTCTTAATGAGAATGTAAGCGATTGTTGTCAATATAAAATCCAACTAGGTTGTGGTCGAATCCCACAAGGAATATGGTGTGAACGTAAGTCATTTGCAAATCAATCAACTGATAGTTGGATGTTCCCAGAAATGGGGGGTTTTTAGGTTAACAAGTAATTGTCGGTTGCTTTAATCAGTGTTCATAATCAAGAGTTTTTGAAAAACCAAAATTATGTTCACTAGGTCTTCCACTACTTGACAGATGCTAACAGTCATTCCCAATTCTCATGGTAGGTAAGATTACAAGTTATCTTTGTCGACGTTATGCTTAAATTTCTCTCGACCTACTTAAGCATTCAATTACCTAATCCTCTCGGACTTAGGGAATTTATATTCACTACCCAGATTTTACCTTAGGTTAACCAACCTTGTTACAGTGCTGATTATTAAACGGAGTATATTCAAGTCCCTCTCACTAATTCACTTCCCACTATATTTGATTTCTTTCTCAAGAAAACTGAAGTAGGTGTTTTCTGTTAGTTACAACCGACAGACATTAATTAAAACCTCAGAATTATCAAGAAATCTTACCACCTTTTGAATCTTGAACACTTATCACCTTATCAAGACCTTACTCTACATCCTATAATTCAGGTTAAAGGAATTTAGCAACTCATAATGCTAAAATCATAACAACAAGTTGTACTGATACTTGGAAGGTTAAAATTACCACAAGAAGAATAATAACTAGTGAATCACAGAATAGATCACAAAGGAAAATCCCAGAATAATGAAAATAATCTCTTCAAAGTATTTGCTTTTTCAAGCCAAGAAATTAGAGGGAGAAAAATATCAAAAAGTATTGTCAAAACTCAACGTGCAGATCTCCTCAGAAAACCCTAAAACAAAGCTTTGAATAGTTCACCCTAATGATGGAAACAAAATAATAGAATTCAAAAATCCCTCAGATTAGGTGACAACATTTGTGATAGCCTATCAGGAGGTTGGCGACTTATAACAAATGTCGTCAACTCTTTCTTCAGCTTTGGCTCTTCCTGTTTAAGGGTGATGACAAACTTGACAACTTATTAACTTCTTCATGGCCTATCACAAAATGTGGTCAAAGCTCTACTTCAGTTCTCCTGTGCTGCCTCAGGCTGACGGCATTCCTGACAGCTTATCAGACCATTGACGACTTATCATAAAATGTCATTACATCTTTCAACTTTTGCCAATTCTATATTTACTGCTAAGATGACTTTGATAACTTATACCAGGGCTGACGACTTATCATAAATGTCTTCTGCTAGACTTGTCTTTAGATTTCTTTAGATTTCAACTTCTTTGCTTCCATTTTTGTTGGTTCTCTATCATATCAACTTAAACTGCAAAATCAAACATAAACCAATCAAAAACAACAA
The DNA here is from genome assembly GCF_002878395.1 of Capsicum annuum. Lineage (NCBI taxonomy): Eukaryota > Viridiplantae > Streptophyta > Magnoliopsida > Solanales > Solanaceae > Capsicum > Capsicum annuum. Next base: position 98,847,087 of record NC_061117.1, on the reverse strand, counting down.
AAGTTTCTTAATACTTCATAATTATTCTTAGTTAAAAGCCTCCAATGTGTTAGTATTAGCTCATAAATCAACACCCTCAACTTAAAACAATTGTTTGTCCTCAAGCAACTTAACACAATTAAGAGAATACAAGGCACATTTGGTAGTCAATTATCCACATTATCCCAAAACACTTTCACCATCTTCAAGGTCACTCAATTCAAGAACAATGATGAACACCAATGCAACACACAAGAATCAAGATACGACATCAAATTATTTATAACAACCATGCATAGACCATTATTATACTACCCGAACAAGTCAGTAACTAGCAATGTAACCAGTGTACCCTCACAGCAAAGACACCCCCCTCATCTTATATCAGGAATTATATATGTAACAATGGGGACGATCAAACACTCACTCTCAGAACGAAGTTCCAATCAGTGTATGCCATGTACCATAGGCTTGCCCTTATATTCATTACCCAGATCTTTAAATAGGTCAGCTAGGATCACTATAGGACTTCTCTTAGGATTGTATTGTAGGATACAGGCTAGTATGATACTCAATGGTAGTTAAAGTGACTAAGCCTCCTTGACACTACAATAGCTCTTTTGGGGTTTCACTCATTAGACTTTTCTGCTCTTGATTTTTCTTGATTAAACTTATTTACGATGGGTGCAGCCTTTTCTCAATTACTTAATTATTTTCACAATTTTTCTTTTACTTGCTCTTTTCCTCTGTGCCTGGATTTTTATTCATTTCTTTTATGCTACTTTTCTTCATACTCATTGTATATCACGCACCTCTATGCTAGCCACCCTTAACTTAGGCCATTTGCCTAAGTCAAGGTGCACAGTGTCCAAGAAAGACCAGGGCCAAAATAGGTTCATTATGATTTAAATGGGAAGGTGACAAGTTTCATATAAAGAAATATGCTAATTAGGCTCAAAACATGGATCAAGGGATATTATACACATATGGAAGGTCATTTAGGCTTAAAGTGAGCTAAAATCAAAATGGCCTATGATCGTTTCCTAACCCTTATTCTTCAACCTAGGTAAGACTAACCTGGCAAGTTCTGGCTTCAGCATACAAAGGGAACTAAGTAGTTGCTCAGACACACATAGCATACACATATATCACAAGCTACGACTCAATCAGTTGATGCAACTATTTAGCAATGATTATTATGTTACTAGAACTAATGCCATACAAATATGTATAGTGGTCAACTTGAATGAAAATCACACATTTAAAGGAGTAGACCACTTGAAGAGGTGTAAAATATCAAAAAATAATTCAACTACCTCAAGTACAAGTATTTCTCCTAATCGGTTACTAAATTTTACAACAACAATTTACCCTCCACCCTCAACTTAAAATCAAATAAAATCTAAAATAAGGGTAAGAATATACCTAGAATGGATCAATCCCGGGGACTATGGGTTCCTGACCCTGTTGCTGCATCTCCATCAGGAGCCTCGAACTATTCTGGTGCAGCTGGTCTATCAGTCTCTGAAGGCCTACTGGTGGAGGCACGTAATGCTCTTGCTCAGATGGCTGACTCCCATCTGTCATTGTCCGCCAAGGACTCAATATTTTCCTTCTTTATCTGCTTCTTTTGAGAGATCTTTCTTGCCCTCTTCTCTACTTTTCTTTCTTCATCTCTTTTGGACCTCTCCCTCTTTCTTTTTTTCTTTCCTTCTCACCTTTCTTTTTTTTTCTTCATTGGCTCCTCTGTGAGAATAAACAATGGGATTTCTCCCTCAGAATCTTCCACTACCCACTTTGATAACACCATAAATTGGTGTTGTTGTAACTTTCCAACCTCTAACTTTACCTTAGCCAGTTCTGACATAAGCAATGCCATCTCTGGGTCTGACCTCTCATTCGACCTTGCATTGAAGTGATTCTCTAATTCATCAATCCTGCCCGACAAGGTCTTGTGAGGCTCAAGTGCAGCCTTAACTCTTTTATGAATAGCAACTACGAATTTCTTTGTAAAGAGTTTCAGCTGAGCCTCGCACCACTTGACTACTTTTCTACCCTCTTCAAATTCATCGAAGTAAAGGCAAATTCTATTGTAGGCATAGCAGCTGGCGAATTTGTCTTAATTATGGGCACTGATGATTTTACCATTGTTGCAGATGTTGGAGGTGCAACTTTAGAATCTGGCATTTCTGCATTAGGCACGAAATTAGTACCTGTAACCATTGGATCAGTGGGAATCTCTGTGCCCCTATAAAATATTAGCCTCGGCTGATTTTCCTCATTTTGGATAGGATTGTGGTTCTTCTTAGCAAGGACTTCTTCTTCTAACTCTATAGTATTTGGCACATTTTCTACCCTTAACAACCTTGTAATTAAACAAGGTAAGGGATATGTTATATCATACCTCGAGACATAAATTTTTATCTCTTCGGCAATAATCTCTCCTAAATTTAATTTGAGGTTAGCCATAAAATTTGTGACTAATATTACGCTATCAACCCCAAGAATATTATCACCGTCTATGGGAATCAACCAAGTATGAACAATACCCTACCAAAATCTTTCCTATGAATTCAGGGAGGCCTTGAAGATCCTTTCACTCAGATTTGTTAGTCATTCTAGTTCTCCATCGGCTATGAGTGTGGCTAATGAATTTTGCTGATTTTTTTGATGCTTTAATCGGCCATAAAAAGTAGGTGAAGTGTTCGTAGGAGTGAAGTTCGGGCCATGAAGGAACCGGTTGATTGTTGCTTCAAAAATATCCACCATTACATCTGTATCGGAACTGTGTTCAACAATGGTTCGTCAACTGCTTTCTCTCCTTCTATACACATGTTTTCCAAGCGATCTTGGTAGTTTACATAGAACTCCCTAACTAGTCTAGGGAAATATCAATTTCCTCCTCATGTAGTCCATCCCAAATCATATCCATGAAATTTCTACTCCACTTCTGGGTACCTTCTCAACCCCTTAGTGATAATTCTCTTCTCCTCAAAGATTGGACTCTTGACAGCTCTCTTATTGGTTGTGCAAAGCACATAAAAGAAGATTTTTTGAGATTTGGGAATCTGCCATCTAGTTTTATCTTAAACTTCAGGATTCTTGCATTTGACGATAGTTCCCTGAATTAGAGAGTCTTTATCATGGTGTGGCTCATCAGAAGGGGACTCAGTTGATGGTCCCCCAGATTCAGGTTGCCCAGACTCATGTTCCTCAGACTCAGGCAGATCTGAATCATGCTCTTCAGATGCAGCATGTTCAGATTCTTGTTTCTTAGAGGCCGATTGTTCAAAAGCTGTATGCTCGGATGTTGTTATCTCAGTTTCACTTTCTTCACTCTCCTCCACCTCAACTAGTGGGGGTGGTGGAGTCTTTTTATAGCTTTGATTCTTTTTTTGCTTCCTGAGCAGAGGCTCTTCCTCTTTATAATCAGACTTTTCATTGAAGAGGCTCCGAGATGCAGTTCACTTGGTTACTTTCTTTGTGGATTCTGAGTTTTTTCCTTTGGGTGCCATTTCAAGACCTGTTGCAAGATAAAAATCATTAGTTGACCCTCAAGAGTACAAACAAAAACACATCGATCATTGAAATTACACACCCATTGAAAGGGTTTAATAATGCTTCAGGTCCCAGGTGTGATGACATTTCTTGATAAGTCATCACAAATGTGATAGCCTATCATAAATGTTTTCACATCTAAGAAGAACTCATAATATTTTATCAACTTCTGATGTCATTTATGATAAGCTGTCATGAATGTGATAGCCGATCACAAATGCCGTCAGCTCTAAACAGAACCTACTTTATTTTTATCAGCCTTTGACGACATTTCTGATAAGCCGTCACAGCTGTGATAGCTTATCATGAAAGTCGTCAGCTCTTATCAGAACATGACTTTAACTTGAACTCAATTTTTGGTCCTATTTTCCCTTAAAATATACTCAAGTTTTATTTTTTAGCTGAGCATATAAGACTTAGGATTGCACAGCAAACCCTAGTTCCGATTTTAACCACTTTTTGCAAGTTGAACTTTGTTCAAGCTTCTTAGGAGCTTGGGTTGTCATCAATCTATCACTTACTGTTAGAAAAGAAAAGTTTAATTTTGAGCATACCTGATGGGAGCCTTTAATGTGTTTACACGAGCAAGAGGAAGTAAGAAAAAGCTCTAGATTTTAATTGCAAACCCACACAGACAAGTAACTTTCTTCTTTTTTTACTTGGAAAGAGCTTAAACAGGGGAAGAAAGTATTCTAAGTTGGAAGAAAAATAACTTAAAGGAAATGAGAACTAAGCGGAAAGGTGGAAAGGCCAAGCTGTGGGCCGGGTCAGGTGTTTTTAATTTGGACCACAGTTTCAGATAATGTTGGGCTTTTTGGTGACGATATTTCTGATAAGCTGTCACAATTGTGATAGCTTATCACAAATATTGTCAGCCTTGACAGACCCTTCTTTAGAGATGAGGTCTCTAATGACAAATCTGACAGCTTATCACAATTGCGACAGCCCATTAAAAATGTCGTCTGGGGGACTTAGCAGAATACTTCGATTCCACCTTCTTTGAGCTATAACCTACTACAAAATGAATAATTTACTTAAGTATAAAAATTTTGGATTGCCTCCGAATAGGGCCTGATTTAATATCGCAACACAAATTGGTTATCTTGACTATTCAGACTTCGTCAAGACAACCTATTGAAACCCCTTTACCATCTTCATAGAATACATCAACTTTTGATAAAACACTCATCTCTTTTTGCTGAGTCATGGATTAGTGTATTTCGAAGCGTCTTTCTTTTTCATTGAGCCGGAACTTTAGCTCATTCAGCTCCATGTCCACTATTACTCGCCCAATTGCAAGGAATGGTCTACCTAAGATGATGGGCACTTCAAAGTCCACTTTCCAATCAAGGACTAAAAAAATAGCAGACAGAATGAAATCAGCCACCTTAGCTAAGACATCATGTAATATACCCACAGGCAGCTTCACAGATCTATCTGTCATTACTAACCGCATATTTTTGGAGTAGGATCCCCCAAACCCAGTTTCTTGTACACAACAAGTGGCATTAGGTTTATACTGACTACTAAATCGCATAGTGCTTTTGTAAAATTTAGGCAACCAATAGTGCATGGGATGGTAAACACTCCCGGATTTGCCTTTTTTTGCACTAAAGACCTTGTAGAGATAGAGCCATAATGAAGGAGATTGTCCTTTGGTTCATGGCTAACCTTTCATTTCTTAGTCACAAGGTCTTTCATGAAATTCGTATATCCTGGCATTTGCTCAAGTACCTCAAAAAAAGGCACATTTATTGTCAATTGCTTGAGCATTGCCATGAATTAGCTGAATTTTGCCTCGTCCATTTTCTTCTCCAATAATTGAGGAAAGAGAGCTGGTGGTCTTGGGATAGTTTTTAGCACTACCTCCTTCTTCTTCTCTTTATCTTTCTCCAAAGCATGATCAGAATTGTGCATCTTTTCAGAATCCACTGGATCACCTTCTTCCGGTTCATCAACAACTACTTCATCAGCTATAGATTTGCCCACAGAAGGGTCAGGTAACATCTTCACACTCCTAGTGGTAATATCCATACATAAGCCATCATTCTGTGGATTCTGGACCATATCACTTGATAAGATTCTGCTTTTTCACTGGTTGAATGCTGCAGAAAGTTGACTCATCTGCTGCTCCAACTATTTGATTATAGTAGAGTGTGAGTGCACCAACTGATTGATGGATGTCAAATCGATCTTCATGGTGGTCACACCAGAATTGGTTGCCTTCACTCCTTTCAACAACTTAGCCATCATGTCCTCCATGGACATCTTTTCAGAACTTGTTGAAGCAGTATCATGATTTCAAGGAGGAACATATAACCCGCTCCTATCATTAGTTTTCCTCTAATTACCTTGCTCCCTATCATTATAACAAGGCTTATCATAAAAGTTCCGACCTTGATTCTCTTGGCTTTTTCCTTGGAAACCCCCTGATTATTAACATAGTTCGCCTCTTTATATGCATCAGCATTACGTCTATCTTGAGATCGCATAGTTTTTACCTTTTCAACCTTGCCTAATAGAAAGTGCTTGGTCTGCAAGTCCATCTATATTTGAAGGTGAGCCATGTCTTACTCACGCTCATCTTCTCTTATGCATTGTTTTGAAGTAATACCCACAGAAGCAGTGTGGCTAGCTATAACAGAGTCTCTGGTATGCCATGCCCGACTCTATTCTGGAGCCTCTGGTTATGTAAGATCAACAAATGAACCACCAACAATATTATCTATAATTGGCTTTGTAACAGAATTAAGAGCCTTGTACAAAGTCTCCATTAAGTGTATGTCCTTCATATTGTGGTTCAGACACTGTGTTCGCTTTTTCTTAAATCTTTCCCATGTTTCATGGAAGGCTTCAGTAGGGAGCTGCCTAAAGTTTTTGACCTCGTCCCTCAACTGTACCCTCCTAGAAGGCAAAAAAAATCTTTCTCGGAAAGATCCCTTTAACTGCCTCCAGTTGGTTATAGAATCGGGCGTCAGCTCATTTAGTAACAAAGTTTCCTCCCCAGACAAAGACAATGGGAACAATCTCAGACGGATAGCATTTTGGCCTACTCCTGGGTTATCAAAAGATTTACAGATAGTGACAAAATTCACCAGATACAAGTTCGAATCATCCCTAGGAAGGCCACCAAACAACCCCTTCATATTGAGGAGTTGGATCATAGTACTCGTAATGTTTAACTTAGCCCCAGGTGCCAAAAGTGGAGAAATGATTGCAACCGTTGCACCTGCTCCATCATTTCCATCATCATCATTATTATTGAGATCATACTGGACCAACTGGAACTCTTGTCCTTCTTGGAACAGACGGTTCCTATTAACATTACGCCATATTGGTGCAGCTATCTGCTCTGCATGCCTTGGGTTACCAGGATTCATTAACTCCTCATCTTCCAAATCATTGTCCTCGGGGTTTGGACGTCATTCTTGTTGCCCGACATTTTCTACATTCACCTATGGTCGAGCTAAGGGTGCCAGTCTGTCAGCCTCTTGCTGTTCGGTCATTTTTTCAATTCTTTGTAGTTCCGGATTACGTGGTAATAATGGTTCGCTAGAACTTCTTGTTCTTGGCATACACTATAAATATCCTGCAAATAAACAAAAACAATAAATAAACCTAAAACTTGGAAACTTAACTAACAGTCAATTTGTTCACACAAACCTCAGTTTACAACTGTATTACACACCAACGACACCATTTTTGTTAATGCTCAAACTGCACCTCTGAATGAGAATGTAAGCGATCGTTGTCAATATAAAACCTAACTAGGTTGGGGTTGAATCCCACAAGGAATATGGTGTAAACGTAAGTCATTTGCAAATCAATTAACTGATAGTTGGATGTTCCCAGAAATAGGGGGCTTTTAGTTTAACAAGTAATTGTCGGCTGCTTTAATCTATGTTCGTAATCAAGAGTTTCTGAAAACACCAGAATTATTGTTACTAGGGCTTCCAGTACTTGATAGATGCTAACGGTGGTTCAAGATTCTCAGGGTAGGTAGGATAACAAGTTACCTTTGTCAATGTTATGAGTAAATATATCTCGACCTACTTAAACATTTAATTATCTAATCCTCTCGAACTTAGGGAATATATATTCATCAACCAACCTTGTTGCACCGCTGATTATTAAATGGAGTATTTTCAAGTCCCTGTCAATAATTCACTTTCCTCTATATTTGATTTCTTTCATAAGAAAATCAAAGCAGGTGTTATCGATTGTTTGCAACCAACAGACTTTAATTAAAACCTCAGAATTATCAAGAAATCCTACCACCTTTTGAATTTTGAACACTTAGCACCTTATCAAGACCTAACCCTAGATCCCATAATTCAGGTTAAAGGAATTTAACCACTCATAATGCTAAAATGAAAACAACAAGTTGTATTCATGCTTGGAAGTTTAAAATTACCATAAGAAGAAGAATAACTAGTGAATCGCAGATTAGATTACAAAGGAAAATCCTAGAATAATGATAATAATCTCTTAAAAGTATTTGCTTTTCAAGCCAAGAAATTAGAGAGAGAAAAATATCAAAAAGTATTATCAAAACTCAATGTGCAGATCTCCTCAGAAAACCCTAAAACAAAGCTTTCAATATTTCACCCTAATTATGGAAACAAAATAATAGAATTCAAAAATCTCTCGAATTAGGTGATGACATTTGTGATAGCCTATCAGGAGGCTGATGACTTATCACAAATGTCATCAGCTCCTTCTTTAGCCTTGGCTCTTCCTGATTAAAGCTGACGACAAACTTTACAACTTATTAGCTTCATGATGGCCTATCACAAAATGTCATCAAAGGTCTGCTTCAGTTCTCCTGTGCTGCCTCAGGCTAACGACATTCTTGATAGCTTATCAGACCCTTGACGACTTATCACAAAAAGTTGTCACATCTTTCAACTTTGGCTAATTCTTTGTTTATTGCTAAGGACAACTTTGATAACTTATCACCGGGCTGATGACTTATCCAAAATGTCGTCTGCCACGCTTGTCTTCAGATTTCAACTTATTTTCTTCCATTCTTGTTTGTTCTCTATCATATCAGCTTAAACTGCTAAATCAAACATAAACCAATCAAAAACGACAAAAGTTTCTCAAGACTTCGCATTTAATCTTAGTTAAAAGTCTCAAATGTGTTAGCATTAGCTCACTCATCATTAACTTAGTCAAAGGAGTAGCTATCGATGAAAAGCTTTCCATAAACCACCTATAATACCCGACTAAACCCAAGAAGCTTTGAACATCAGATAGACTTGTGGGCCTAGGCCATCCCTTTTCTACAACAACCTTTTGAGGACCAACTATTATCCCCTCACTAGAAATAATATGACCTAACCAAGTCAAAATATTCAACCAAATCTCAAACATAGAGAGCTTGGCAAAAAACCATTTTTCCTATAAGGTATGCAACACCACATGGAGGTGACTAGCATGATCTACCTCACTCTTTAAATACACCAAAATGTCATCAATAAACGCAATGATAAAGAGATCTATGTACTGCCTGAACACCTTGTTCATCAAATCCATAAATGTTGTCGGAGCATTAGTCAACCCAAATGACATCACCAAGAACTCAAAATATCCATACCATGTATAAAAATCCATCTTAGGAATATCAACATCCATAATCTTAAGATGATGGTAACCTAACTGAATATCTATCTTTTAAAAAAACTTGGCACCCTATAACTAATCAAATAGATCTTCTATCCGATAAAGAGGATACTTGTTCTTAATTATTACCTTGTTCACAAATAACATCGGTGTACCTCACGGAGAAACACCGGGACAAATAAACCTCTTATCCAGAAAATCCTTAATTTGCTCCTTGAGTTTCCTAAACTCAGCCATAGCCATTCCATACGAAGGAATAGATATTGTACTAGTGTCCAAAAGCTAATCAATACCAAACTCTATTGCTCTATCCCAAGGAACACAAGGAAGATCATACGGAAAGACCTCTAGAAACTCATTAACTGCCAGAACTGACTTCAAAGTAGGACCTTCCCAGTCGGAATCCTTACCCCGAACCAAGTGACAAAGAAACCCTTTAAAGATTAATCTTTGAGCTCTATGATAAGAAATAAATCTCCCTCTAGGAGCTAAAAACTGACCCTACCATTTTATTTTTGGCTAACCAGGGAACCTAAAGATGATCTTATGAGTTTGACAATCGAAAGATTCATAAAAAGAATACAACCAATCCATACTCAAAATCACATAGAAATCCACCATCCCCAACTTAAACAAATTTACCAAGGTTTGTTTACAACCAACATATACCACACACCCCCTATAGACTAGTTTAGTAATGATTGAGACTCCGATCAGGGTAGAAATAGAATAAGGGTCAAAAACACTATCTATATCAAAAATAAAAGACATAGCTATATAAGGTGTCACATAGGAAAAAGTGGAGCTCCGATCAAGAAAATAATATACATCATGGGAAAGAGTTGTAATATGATAGTAATGAGATCAGGTGATGCCTTAAATTCTTGCTGGGATACCAAAGCATATAACCTATTCAGACCAACACTAGAACCAGGAGAAGTAATAAAAGCAGATGACATACCACCAGTTGTAGGAGCAGAAGATGAAGCTAGAAGAATCTTACTAGACCCTATAGCAACCTTGTTGACTAAACAATCCTTAAGCCAATGGAGTACCTAACCAAACTTATATCACTTATATCTACCATTCTCATAAAATCCTTGATGAGGATGACTGAAGAACCGACAAGGAGGACACAGAGAAATAGACTAACCTATATTCATCTGAGATTGGGAAACCTGAACCCAAAAATTTTCACCACCTTGGTGACGCCTGTCGGCCGACTGTTGTGGGTAAGGAGCACTAGCAGTAAAGAAGGAACTAGAACTCCCCCACTTATTTTTCTGCCACTTGCCACTATATCAACAACTTTGAGACTGCGCACCTTCTTGATCAGAAACCTTGCTATGCTTCCCATACCTATCCCCAAATTCCACTCGCCTTCTCTTCTTATCCTTAACCTGTGAACTGTCAACCTAGAGATGTCCATATCCCGAATGAGCAAAGTAGGTTAGCTCTCCAAAATCAAATCTCTATTGATCTCGGAAGTGAACTTCAATATTCTCAACGTCATACCAGCCACCAAATCAAGAGCATACCTTGACAACTGATGAAACTTCAAGGTACATTCCCTCATAGACATCCTTTCTTGCTTGAGGTTCACAAAATCCTCTATCTTAGCTTCCCCAAACTCTTGAGAAAAGAAACTATCTATGAAGGCATTAGAAAAGTCCTCCCATAAGTCTTCCTCTTCGATATCACCCTTATCTCTGTTCCACTCCGTATACCACTAATAAGTAACATCTTTGAGTTGATAAGTTGCAAGTTAACGCCTTCCACACCAGAAGTCAGCATAATACAAAATATCTTCTCCAGTTCATCGAAGAAGCCCTGTGGGTATTCTTCCACCTTCACTCTCATAAAAGTAGGAGGACCCATCATTATAAACTAGCCAACCCTTGTGGCCTTAGCAGATAAAAGACTAGACAAACCCCGCTCAGACTGAGCAGTGACCATCTTAGCAATAACATGAATAGGCTGATGAAAAACTGCATTCATTATGCTATCATGATAGACCTAAAGAGCAATATGAGGAATAGGAGGAACTCCAGCACAAGCAGGATTAGGACCATGAGATTGAATATATACTCTAAACATAGGAAGTTCCCTTTTAGCATTATCTCCAAATAGGACGGAAGAATTTCTTTGTGTTCTAAATCTTAAAGGCATAATCTGAAAAGAGAAACAACAAAGTATTAGAGAAGATTCTAGGACTGAGAATTTCAAGAAAGTAAAATATTCTTAAATTTCTTATAGCCTCTCTCCAATGAGTATGGTGCACTTCACACCCCAAAATAAGACTCTACTCCACATGACTTTGTGGACTTCCCAGTTGACCATGAACGTAAAGCTCTGATACAAATTTTTCATTGCTAGAACTAGGGACTAGATGTAATGGGCATCGTAAGTCTAACTAAGATCGGGGACTACTCCCTTAAGCCAAACCAACCACCTTTCATAGCCTTAGATGACTAAATTTTGAGCATATAACAAGATAGCATAAATTATCTCGTGAAGAATATGGGATAGGGGCACAGTAGATACTTACCCAACTGAGTCTACCCGTACTAATCCAACCATCAATACCATACCAAATAAAAGAGAAAATCAAAATATTAGATGATAATCAAACCCAAAATGTAATATAATGGAACAATCAACAGTATCATCCAATAATGTCATCCCCAATAACAATGCCAATGCAAAGGCCAACACCAATATCGATCCTGTCCATACCAACCCCCATATGTACCACAAAGCCTTTATACAAAAGAATACAAATGTCCAATTAGGACATTCCCTCAACCATAGCCAAACCAAAATCTAGAATAGAAGAAAAATGTTTAAGAATATCCATATCATGAAATAGAGCCTTCCGAAAAGATGGAAGCTCACCACTTTAGTATGAATCTTGTCGATAAGTCAATTACTATATAGGACGAGTTGAACAGTCGGTTCCTGTATAGCATGGATATACAACCGCTAGTAGATGGGTTAGTGAGTGATTGCTAGCATGTATCTTAGGATAAGGATAAAGTATTGCCATTCATAAAACCAAGTAAAACCATCATTGATGTATACAACCAGACATATAAAAAAAATTTGGGAAAGGTAATTTGGGTTTAACATGTATTTGAAGCCTTTACTTGTGTTGTGTATCCTTGTCGTTTAACCACACCCATGGGTTGTATGGATTCAGCTCCCCCTGCTGAAAGAATCCCAATGTGTGTAGCCGTACGACTAGGAAATATCCCATGGCATGACTAGTATATTTCTCCAATATAAAATGTGAAACTCGCACGTGGTCATTGAAGACCCCTCATATCGGCAAATCTGAGTTTCTAGTTTTGGCCTCCCTGGATCCTTCACCTTCCATGACTTAGTTACACATTCTGCCATTAAGGCTAAAATAAAAACCATGTATAAACAATCAAATTACCATTTATTAACCAAGGCCAATTATTAGTGGTATTGTCATACCAACCATACTTGCAACATATATCTATAGCCAAACTATTTAGGTTAAGGGGACTCTCAAGTACACTTTCCGTTTACCATATTAACCTCTTGGAAAACTACTATGTTCTCCAAAAGAATAAACAATTAGCCTTTAACCTTTGTAAACCATTTATAGTGTCATATATCGGCTGAAAACAAGCAAGTTTTCCATTTAAAGAAGTCAATGCAATGAACATATCTTTATAAGCATTTTATTAAACACCTTGGGGCATAATACAACTAGAAACAATTCCAAAGGCCATTAAACCATTACAAAGCAATCCAATTGCCTAAAATCATCATTGATGAATATAAAACATAATTAAACCAAATGAAACAATTACCCAACATTTATAAAAAATACCCTAATTAATAGTTGAAAACCATAAACCATGCAACACTGAAACCATGAAAACATCCATAAAATCCATTCCCTTTTAGAAGCAATAAGTAGGGAAGAGACATAGGCCTTAATCTGAGAAAGATGATGGAAGAAATCCAGCAAATCAAGCCCCAAAGGAATCCCTAAGTTGAAACCCTAGCTTTCTTTTCCCCAAAGATCTTGAGAGAATTATGATGGTTTTTAAAATAGTTTTTTAAGTGTTAATAAATACAACAATAGGTTAAATAACCTCCTAAGTGTATTAGAAGTCATGGATCATAATTAGGGTAAGTAGGAAAATGTCCAGAAGGCCCCCACTTAAGTCCCTTAAAAATCCATGACAGGGATACGACTAACCCTCTTACGAGTTGTACTCTTCCTTACGATTGGTTGCCACCAGTCGTACCCAAGACTTAACCTTTTTATCAGACACCTTCCAGCATATGGGTCATCCAACTAAGTCATAAACTCATCATATGATCTTTACCCATAATCCATATCTTTGGCAGAATAAATTACTAGGAGGATCAAACACTGCCCACCATATGAGTCATCGATAGGACATATATCAAGCCTTAGGACTTTCACCCCTAAGTCGTGACTATTCCAGTGATCAAAACTATCCCATTAAATAACACTGGTTAGCTTATGACAACAACATACCACTCGTACCCCAGCATACAACTCGTGCCATTGAGTTTTATTGGGTATGAAGAACGGATTTTAGGGAAAATTTCTATGGCCAAAACCTATGATGTAACAAGGAATAACTAGCTACTCATAATAATAATAAACAAAAATAAACTAAAAATGTTGTTAAATTGCTTCATCAAAAACAAAGAGAATGCAAACCACACTTTAAATTTTAATGAATCCTTAATGAGATTTACCAATTCTTCACTTAGAAGTTACTCAAATGCCTTTTTAGATCATGATTAGTACAAATTTATCTCCAAGCTCCATGAAACTACAAAAACCCTAACTAAGGATGGGAGGTAGGGTTGTAGAATGATGATCCTCTTTAGAATGAATGTGTATTAAACCTTAAATAGGATTTGGGTTCGGCTGGCAAAATAAGGTTTTTCCCCTGGGTCATTTTCTGCTCTTACATGATCACGGAGGCTTGATCATGATTACCGCTTCTACTATCGTGGAGGACAAATCATGATTGCCATTGGTTTACTAGCTTGAGTAATTACGATCTTGTCACTCATCCCACGATTGTGATAACTGAGGGCCAAATCCTTCTTTTTTTTCAGCTTGTACAATGTTTGCACTTCTATTGCCTTTTTATCCTTATTAGCCTAAAGTTGTTTCTTTTCTTCTCAGAACTTGTATTACCTGCAAAATATGGGAATCAGTGCATTTAACCATATACATGTCTCACTTAGACATTCAAATCATAGTAGTGTGCATGAATATTGAGCGTAAATGAGTAGTAAATTTTCCACTCGTTGATGTGTGAGGTAATGCTAACACCTTTGAGGCTTTTAACTAAGAATAATTATGAAGTCTTAAGCAACTTTTGTCATTTTTAATTGTTTTATGTTTGATTTTGTAGTTTAAGCTGATATGATAGAGAACTAGCAAAAATGGAAGCAAAGAAGTTAAAATCTAAAGAAATCTAAAGACAAGTATGGCTAACGACATTTGTGATAAGTCTTCAGCCCTATCATAAGTTATCAAAGTCGTAGTTAGCAGTAAATAGAGAATCGGCCAAAGATTAAAGATGTGATAACATTTTGTGATAAGTCGTCAAGGGTTTGATAAGCTGTCAAGAATGTCGTCAGCTTGGAGAAGCACAGGAGAGCTGAAGCAGAGCTTTGATGACATTTTGTGATAGGCCATCACAAAGCTTATAAGTTGTCAAGTGTGTTCTCAGCCTTAAACAGAAAGAGCCAAAGCTAAAGAAGGAGATGACAACATTTCTGATGAGTCGTCAGCCTCCTGATAGGCTATCACAAATGTCGTCACCTAATCCGAGGGATTTTTGAATTCTAATATTTTGTTTCCATATTTGGGGTGAACTATTTAAAGCTTTGTTTTAGGGTTTTCTGAGGATATCCGCAGATTGAGTTTTGACAATACTTTTTGATATTTTTCTCTCGCTAATTTCTTGGCTTAGAAAAGCAAATACTTTGAAGAGATTATTATCATTATTCTGGGATTTTCCTTTGTGATCTAATATGCAATTCACTAGTTATTATTCTTCTTGTGGTAACTTTAATCTTCCAAGAATGAATGCAACTTGTTGGTTTGATTTTAGCATTATGAGGGGCTAAATTCCTTTAACCTGAATTATGGGATCTAGGGTTAGGTCATGATAAGGTGCTAAGTGTTCAATAAATAAAAGGTGGTGGGATTTCTTGATAATTCTGAGGTTTTAATTAACGTCTATTGGTTGAAAAAATAGGTAACACCTGCTTTGGTTTGCTTGATAAAGAAATCAAATATAGTGGGATATGAGCTATCAACAGGGACTTGGAAATACTCCATTTAATAATCAGCATTTTAACAAGGTTGGTTAACCTGAGGTAAAATCTGGGCAGTGAATATAAATTGAGAGGATTAGGTAATTTAATGCTTAAGTAGGTCGAGAGACATTTAAGTATAACGTCGATAAAGATAACTTGATGTCCAACCTACCATAAGAATCTTGAACCACCGTTAGCATCTTTTAAGTATCGGAAACCCTAGTTAACATAATTCTGGTTTTTCAAAAACTCTTGGTAACGAAAGCTGAACAAGGTAACCAAAAATTACTTGTTAAACTAAAAACCCCCTATTTCTAGCAACATCTAACTATCAGTTGATTGATTTACAAACGAATTATGTTCACACAATATTACCTGTGGGATTCGACCCCAACCTAGTTAGGTTTTATATTGACAACAATCGCTTACATTCTCATTGAGAGGTATAGTTTGAGCGTTATCAAAAATAGCGCCATTGTTAGGGAATATAGTTGTAAACTAAAGTTTGTGTGTGCAAATTGACCGTTAGGTAAGTTTCCAAGTGTTATGTTTATTTTTTGTTTCTGTTTTTTTTTTCAGGATCCTTATAGTGTATGCCAAGGACCAGAAGATTTGGTGAACCATTATTACCACCTAATTGGAAACCGTTACGATTTGGAAGAATTGATGAATAGTAAGAGACTGACAGAATGGCAGCCTTACCTCAAGCTTAGGTGAATGTGCAAAATATCAGGCAACAAGTACAACATCCAAACCCCGAGGATGAATATTTGGGAGACGAGGAGTTGCTGAATCCTAATAACCTAAGGCGTGCAGCGCAGATAGCTGCACCAGTAAAGCGTAATGTTAACTAGAACCATCTATTTGAAGAAAGACAAGAGTACCAGCTGGTCTTGTAGAATCTTAATGATAATGATGATGGAATGGACAAAGCAGGTGCAACGGGTTCAATAATTCCTTCACCGTTGGTACCTGGGGTCAAGTTCAACATTATAAGTATTATGATTCAACTCCTCAATCTAAAGGGGTTGTTTGGTGGCGTTCCTGGGGATGACCTGAACCTATATCTGGTGAATTTTATCACCATCTCTAAATCTTTTAATAACCCAAGAGTAGGCAAAAATGCTATCCGGTTGAGATTGTTCCCGTTGTCTCTGTCTAGGAAGGCAACTTTGTGGCTAAATGAGTTGACACCCGATTCTATAACTAACTGGCGGCAGTTGAAAGAAGCTTTCCTAGAATGGTTCTTTCCGCCTTCCAGGAGGGTACAGTTGAGGGTCGAGATCAGCAACTTTACGAAACTCCTGACTGAAGCCTTGCATAAAACATGGGAAAGATTTATGAAGAAGTAAAATAGTGTTCAAACCATAACATGATGGACATACACTTTATAGAGATGTTGTACAGGACTCTTAACTTTGTTACAAAGCCAATTGTAGATAATAATACTGTTGGTGGTTTGTTTGTTGATCTTACATTCCCAGAGGTTTCAGAGATGCTGGACAAAATGACCAAATAGAGTCAGGTATGACATACTAGAGACTCTATGGTACCTAGCTGCACTACTTCTGTAGGTATTACTATGAAATGGCGCAGAAAAGAAGAGGAGTGTAAAAAATACATGGCTTACATTAAAATATGGATGGACTTACTGACTAAGCACTTACTATCAGGGAAGGTTGAAAAGGTGAAAGCTGTGGGATCTTAGGATAGAAGTGATGCTGATGCAGATAAAGAGACGAACAATGTAATAATCAGGGTTTTTTTTGAGGCAATAGCCAAGTGAATCAAGGTTGGATCTTTTATGATAAGACTGGTTATAAAGATAGGGAGCAAGGAAGTTGGACGAATAACAATGATAGGAGTGGGCTATATGTTCTTCCTAGAAATTGTGAGGCTTCTTCAACAAGTTCCGAAAAGATGTCCATGGAGGACATGATGGCTATGTTGTTGAAGGGAGTGGAAGCAACCAACTCTAGTGTAACCACCATGAAGACCGATCTGACATCTATCAATCATTTGGTACACTCACACTCCACCACTATTAAATAATTGGAGTAGCAGATGAGCCAACTTTCTAAAGAATTCAACCAGAGGAAGAGCGAAACATTACCGAGTGATACGGTCCAAAATCCACAAAATGATGGCTCATGTATGGATATTACCACTAGGAATGGTAAGATGTTACCTGGCCCTTCTGTAGGCAAACATGTTATTGATGAGGTAGTTGTTGATGAACTGGAAGAAGGAGGCCCAGTGGAGTCTAAGATGCTAGAGAATTTTGATGATGTTCCAAAGAAAGAAGAAGAGAAGGAAAAGAATGTATTGTGGAAAGCTATCCGAAGAACACCACCTCCCTTTCCTCAATAAGTGAATAAAAAACTGATGATGAAATATTTAGCAAATTCATGGCAGTACTCAAGCAATTGACAATAAATGTGCCTTTGGTTGAGGCACTTGAGCAAATGCCAGGACACACGAAATTCATGAAGGCCCTTGTGACTATGAAAAGAGCGGTGAGCTATGAATTAGAGGGTACTTTTCATCATTATAATTCTATTTCTACAAGGACCTTGGTGCAAAAGAAACTAGACCCAGGTGCATTATTCCCTGCACAATTAGGACTATGGACTTTTCCAAGGGATTATGCGATCTAGGACCAAAAATAAATTTGATGGCATTGACTGTTTATAGAATGTTGGGTCTGGGAGATCCCACACCCACCAACATGCGACTCGTGATGGCGGATAGGTCAGTAAAGCGACCTCTTGGCATTTTGTATGATGTGTTGGTAAAGGTGTCCAAATTTACATACCCTACATACTTTGTCATTCTGGATTACGAGGTGGGCTTTGACGTGCCCATAATCTTGAGTCGACCTTTCCTCACAATCAGATGTATGTTGATTGATTTGAGTGCAAATGAGCTCTTACTCAGAATGAACGATGAAGTGGTATGGTCTGATGTGTGTAAATCAATGAAGCAGCATGAAGAAATAAGTGTGTTCTTAGTATTTGATATGTATTATGAGGACTAATAGGAGGTATCAGTAGCTGAGCAACTTGTTGTTGAACCTTTGGCCGCGGTTATGATGAATTTTGTTATTGAAGGCATCAGGGAGTATTAAGAGACTGTTTGTGCTTTGGTAGGAAGGGGTTTATATGCTTATGCTCTTAAAAAGATAGACCTTGACCTTACTAATCGACCAGCACCATAAGCCAAGCCATCTATTGAGGAGCCACCAGTGTTGGAATTGAAAAAACTACCTGGGCCCTTACGGTACATGTTTTTAGGTAACGAAAACATGCTACCTATTATTATTGTGGCTGATTTGGGTGAGAAACAAGTAAACGCACTTATTTCAGTACTTCAAAGGCACAAGAGAGATATAGGATGGACCATAGCAGACATTTTTTGTACTCTCCCTAGCATCTGTGTGCATAAAATTCAACTTGAGGAAGATTGTATTCCAACCATAGAGCATCAGCGCTGTCTTAACCCACCAATGGAAGAGGTGGTTAAGAAGGAGATTATTAAGTGGTTGCATGCAGAACTGGTTTACCCTATTTCTGACA
This sequence comes from Capsicum annuum, assembly GCF_002878395.1. NCBI lineage: Eukaryota > Viridiplantae > Streptophyta > Magnoliopsida > Solanales > Solanaceae > Capsicum > Capsicum annuum. The sequence goes on along the minus strand of NC_061117.1, from coordinate 98,827,996 downwards.
GCAAATGGGTGAGTCCAGTTCAATGCGTGCCCAAAAAAAGAGGCATGACTGTGGTTGCAAATGAAAGGAATGAGTTGATTCCACTCAGGCCTACGACTGGGTGCAGAGTTTGCATGGACTACCATAACCTGAATTCATGAACTCTGAAAGACCACTTCCCAATGCCCTTTATGGACCAAATGCTTGATCAATTGGCTGGAAGAGGGTGGTATTATTTTTTAGATGGTTATTCCGAATAAAACAAAATCTGTATTGCTCCTGAAGATCAGGAGAAAATGACATTCATATGTCCATATGGCACCTTTGCATTTAACAGGATGTCGTTTGGGCTATGCAATGCGCCCACCAATGGTGTATGATGTCTAGCTTCTTAGATATAGTGGAGGACACCATAGAGGTATTTATGGATAATTTACCTATGGTAGGAGATTTATTTGAGGTCTGTTTGGCGAACTTGAGTATAGCCTTACAACGATATGTTGAATTTAATTTGGTGCTTAACTAGGAAAAATGCCATTTTATAGTAAAGAAGGGCATCGTTCTCGACAACCAAATTTAAAAATAAAGTGATAAAAGTTGATTAAGGAAAAGTGAAAGTTATTGAGAAACTTTCACCTCCCATTTCATTAAAGGGAGTTCATAGTTTTCTTAGACATCCTAGCTTTTATCGAAGGTTTATAAAAGATTTCTCAAAGGTTTCAAGTCCACTTTGCAAACTTTTAGAGAAAGAAGTGAAGATATCCTTTGATGATAATTGTTTTAAGGCATTCGAATGCCTTAAAAAGAAGCTAGTTGAGGCCCCTATTGTTGTTGTACCAGATTGGTCAAAACCATTTGAGATCATGTATGATGCAAGCGGTATTGACCTTGGAGCTGTATTGGGACAAAAAAGGGACAAATTACTTCATCTGATCTATTATGCTAGCAAAGCACTGAATGGAGCACAAAAGAATTACACCGTCACTGAGAAGGAACTTTTGGCTGTAGTGTATGCTTTTGACAAGTTTAAGGCTTATCTTCTTGGGACCAAAGTGGTGGTCACACTGACCATGCAGCCTTGAGGTACTTAATGGTGAAAAAGGATGCAAAACCAAGGCTGATTAGATGGGTGTTTCTTCGACAAGAATTTGACTTTGAGTTCAAAGAACGAAAAGGTTTTGAAAACCAGTTTGCTAATCATTTTCTAGAATGGAAGGTGAGCAGACAATTAGCGATGAAATGGAAATAATTGGTGCACTCTCTGATTAGGAGATCTTGGCGGCTGTTGTGGAAAATTTCCCTCGGTATGCTGATTATGCAAATTATTTTGTGAGTGAGGTCATCCCAAAAATCTTTCTTTCTATCAAACAAAGATATTCTTACATGATGTGACACATTACTTTTCGGATGAGTTGTATCTTTTTCGGTGATGTGCAAATAATATTATAAAGAGATGTATGCTGAGAGTGGATGTATTGTGCATATTGGAAGCATGTCATGCTTCCCCAGTTTGAGGTCACCATGCAGGTGACCAAATGGCTAGGAAGATATTGCAGAGTGGTTACAATTGGCCAACATTGTTTAAGGATGCCTATGAGTTTGTGCTAAAATATGACCAATGTCAGAGGCAAGGGTCAATCTCAAAAAGACATGAGATGCCTTTGACTAAGATGCTTGAAGTTGAATTATTTGATATATGGATGGTACCTTTTGTAAGTTCGTATGTTATAAAGAACATTTTAGTTTCCATTGACTATGTATCGAAATGGGTCAAAGTTGTTGCCTTGTTTGATAATGAAGGAAAGAGAGTTGTTGATTTTCTAAAAAAGAATATCCTCTCTCTCTTTGGAGTACCACGCACTATTATAAGTGATGGAGGATTTCATTTTTGCAACAAAGTATTTCGGGAAGCTTTAGAAAAATATTGGGTGAAATAGCATAGGGTACCTACTCCATATCACCCACAAACTAATGGGTAAGTGGAAGTGTCAAATTGAGATATTAAAGCCATCCTAGCCAAAACGATAAACGGTAGTCAGAAATATTGGTCTCAAATGCTCGATGATTCCTTGTAGGGAAATCAAACTGCTTTTAAGACACCCACTGGCATGTCACCATTTCAGTTGGTCTATGGAAAAGCTTTCCACCAACCAATAGAGCTGGAGCACAAGGCCTTATGGGCAATCAAAAGGCTAAATTTGAGTTGGAAAGAGGCAGCAGAGCTGAGACTGGAACAACTAAATGAGATAGATGAATTCTATCTCAGGGCATATGAACGAGCGGATCTATATAAAGAAAAGATGAAAAAGTACCATGATTGGAGGATAGAGAAACGACACTTCCAAAAGGGTGACTTGGTGCATCTGTTTAATTCCAAACTTAAACTGTTCCTAGGCTAGCTTAAATCCAAGTGGTCAGGCTTGTTTAGAGTTAGTCAAGTCTACTTATTTAGAGTAGTAGAACTTGAAAATAAAGATGGCAGCACCTTCAAGGTGAATGGACAATTAGTCAAGCTTTACATTGGTCTGAAAGAATTGATAAAAAGCATCACTACTATCTGTCTCAATAAAGTCTGATGTAATCAAGATACTTGTGTTGTGCCACGATATTAAATCAGGCGCTGCATAGGAGGCAACCCATGACCCCCGGGATTGATCCATTCAAGGTATACTCTAACCCTTAGTTCAGATTTTCTTTGATTTTAAGTTTAGGGTGTATAGTAAATTATTATTGTAAAATTTTGTAGCCGATTAGGAGAAATACTTGTACTTGAGGAAGTTGAATTGTTTTGTGATTTTTGTTTACCTCTTAAAGTGGTCTACTCCTTTCACTATGTGATTTGCATTCAAGTGTGACCACTTTGCATCTTTGTATGGCATTAGTTCTAGTAACATAATAATCATTGCTAAATAACAGCATGAACTGACTGAGTCGTTGCTTGTGATATACGTGTGTGCTATGTGTGTGTGAGCAACTAATTAGTTTCGTTTGTATACTGAAGCAAGAACTTGCCCGATTAGTCCTACCTAGGTTGAAGGATAGGGGTTTGGAGCAGATCATAGGCCATTTTGATTTTAGGTCACTTTAAGCCTAAATAACCTTCCCTGTGTCTATAATATCCCTTGATCCCTGTTTTGAGCCTAATTAGCCTATTTCTTTGTATGACACTTGTCACCTTCCTATTTAAATCACTATGAACCTATTTTGGCTCTGGTCCTCCTTGGACACTGTGCACCTTAACTTAGGCAAATGGCTTAAGTTAAAAGTGGCTATCATAGGGGTTCGTGATATAGAATGAGTATGAAGTAAGCTAACATAGAAGAAAAGAATAAAAAGATGGGTGCAGAGAAAAAGAGCAAGAAAAACAAAAATTGTGAAAAAGATTAAGTAACTAAGAAAAGACTGCACCCATCCTAAATAAGTGTGATCAATAAAAGAGAAGAGCAGAAAAGGCTAGTGAGTGAAACCCCAAAAAACTAGTGTAGTGTCAAGGAGGCTTAGTCACTTTAAATACCATTGAGTATCATTCAAGCCTCTAGCCTACATTACAAGGCTAAGAGAAGTCCTATAGTGATCCTAGCTGACCTATTTGAAGATCTGGGTCATGAATATAAGGGCAAGCCTATGGTACTTGGAATAGACTGATTGGAACTTCATTCTAAGAGTGAGTATTTGATCGTCCCCATGCTTACATATATAATTCCTGATATGAGATGAGGGGGATATCTGTGCTGTGAGGGCACACTGGTTACATTGCTAGTTACTCACTTGTTCGGGTAGTGTATTAATTGTCTATGCATAGTTGTTATAACTGAATTGATGCCTTATCTTGATTCCTGTGTTTTGCATTGGTGCTCTTTATTGTTCTTGAATTGAGTGACCTTGGAGATGGTGAAAGTGTTTTGACATAATTTGGATTATTGACTGCCAAATGTGCCTTGTATTATCTTAGTTTTGTTCAGTTGCTTGAGGACAAGAAACTATTTTAAGTTGAGGGTGTTGATGTGTGAGCTAATGCTAACACATTTGAGGCTTTTAACTAAGAATAAATGCAAAGTCTTAAGCAACTTTTGTCATTTTTGATTGGTTTACTTTTTATTTTGTAGTTTATTCTGATATGATAGAGAACCAACAAGAATGGAAGCAAAGAAGTTAAATTATGAAGAGATATAAATACAAGTGTGGCTGACAATATTTGTGATAAGTCATCAGCCCTGTGATAAGTTATCAAAGTTATCGCCAGCAGTAAATAAAGAATTGGCCAAATTTGAAAGATATGAGACATTTTGTGATAAGACATAAAGGGTTTGAAAAGCTATCAAGAATGTCGTCAGCCTAAGGCAGCACAGGAGAACTAAAGCAGAGCTTTGATGATATTTTGTGATAGGCCATCACGAAGTTGATAAGTTGTCAAGTTTGTTATCAGCCTTAAACAAGAAGAGCTAAGGCTAAAGAAGGAGATAATGACATTTTTGATAATTCATTAGCCTCCTGATAGGTAATCACAAATGTCGTCACCTAATCTGAGGGATTTCTGAATTCTATTATTTTGTTTCCATAATTAGGGTGAACAATTTAAATATTTCTTTTAGGGTTTTCTAAGGAGATCTGCACATTGAGTTTTGACAATACTTTTTGATATTTTTCTCTCTCTAATTTCTTGGCTTGAAAAAGCAAATACTTTGAAGAGATTATTATCATTATTCTGGAATTTTTCTTTGTGATCTAATCTGCAATTCACTAGTTATTATTCTTCTTGTGGTAAGTTTAACCTTCCAAGAATGAATACAACTTGTTGTTTTGATTTTAGCATTATGAGTGGCTAATTTCCTTTAACCTGAATTATGGGATTAGGGTTAGGTATTGATAAGGAGCTAAGTGTTCAAGATTCAAAAGGTGGTAGGATTTCTTGATAATTCTGAGGTTTTAGTTAATGTCTGTTGGTTGCAAGCAATAGATAACACCTTCTTTGGTTTGCTTGAGAAAGAAATCAAATATAGTGGGAAGTGAGTAATCGATAGGGACTTTGCAATTCTCCGTTTAATAATCAGCGCTGTAACAAGCTTTGTTTACCTGAGGTAAAATCTGGGCAGTGGATATAAATTCCCTATGTCCCAGAGGATTAGGTAATTAAATGCTTAAGTATGTCAAGAGACATTTAAGCATAATGTCGATAAAGATAACTTGTTGTCCTACCTACCGTGAGAATCTTGAATCACCGTTAGCATCTGTCAAGTACCTGAAGCCCTAATAAATATAATTCTGGTTTTTCAGAAACTCTTGATTACGAACACAGATTAAAGCAACGGACAATTGCTTATTAAAATAAAAACCACCCATTTCTAGGAACATCCAAATATCAGTTGATTTATTTGCAAATGACTTACGTTCACACTATATTCCTGATGGGATTTGACCCTAACCTAGTGTGGTTTTATATTGACAACGACCTCTTACATTCTTATTGAGAGGTGTAGTTTGAGCGTTATCACTCACTAACATCCCCAACTTAACGCTTTGCTTATCCTCAAGCAACACTACATTTTACTATGAGACAATGCACTCTTATGACAAATTAGATGATCCAAATCAACACGATAACTTCAACTTGATTACTACAAAAAATAGTTATTCAAACATGGGCAAGACTATTTTCACGACACCCCTCAACAAACAACATAATTTTAAAGGATGCAAAGGACTTCAACGAGGAATCATTCAAGAATCACTAATAATCAATAAATGACTTTTATTTGACAGCAACTACATTATACTCCTTTTTTCCTTATTTCTTAGCGTATGAAATAATTAACCACCTCAACTTGTTTACGCTTCTCCTTACAAGAACGGAAATTCTACACGTCAAGTTATCAAATATGCAACAAGGAATTTAAGTACAAAAATCATACTCACTCATTAAATTTTGATGTTAACAAGTACCATGCTATAGGGTTGCTCCTATTTTTAATCGCCACTACGATGAATGCACATGGTTGGATATCAAAGGGCTTTTTGAACTTAAAATGTAGGTTCAGGGTAGGGTAGGAAATTATTTGGGAACAAAGTGACTATACCCTCCTTGAACATCTATATTATACTTTTTTATCCAACTTTTGACCATGTGCCCCTTCTTTTCTTTATAAAAGTGCCTACTTTTATTTCCTTGGTTCACCTATTTTCTTTTTCATTTCTTTTGTTAGATCCTTTCTTTTTCTTATACATTTGTTGTCAATGCTTCAGCTCTTAGGCACTCACTTACAACTTTGTTGTCAAAAGTTACCTCTTCCAATCATACCCCCAACTTACGCTTTTAGCCTTAATTTACACCTTTAAGTTCAGGGAGGATAACGTTAAAATAAGGGATAAGAATTGAAAGGTTCACAGCTTGCAATGTGTTTGTCAAGAAAATGTCCAAAGGATCGAAGAGGGTGACTAGGGATAACATCTATGCAATGGTAGGCTTTTTAGGCTAAACTGGGTGACTAGGGATACCATCTATCCATTTGTACCAAAAATAATTGCAAATCTAACAAACATTGCATATGCTTAGATGAAAAATTAAACCCCTAAACTAATTAAAACTATGGAAATTAGAGGTAAAAAAATAATTACCTTTCAAGCCTAATTCTGGGTTGAGAAAGTTGGGAAACTCGATTAATTCCCGAAAGCTTTGACTTGAACGCTGAAGCTTTGATGGATTAAGTGTTGAACTGCTAAAGGATTTGGGATTAAAGTATTTCTACCCAAAAATTAGGAGATGGAGGGAAACATTACCGCGTTTATTATTAGCTAAAAATAAAAATTAATGGATAACCAATTTTATGCAACAAAACAAATGAATTTGTTGACAAAATTTAAAGGTTTTACCAACAATTTAATTATTTTTGGCAACAACAAAAGTTTATTGTTGCCAAATTATTTATATTTTAAATTAGTTATTGTTTTCACAATATATGGCAACAAGATTAAAATATTAGCCAACAAGAAAAAATTTGTGGATAAAAGTTTTATGTTGTACCCACAATTAACTGAAGTTGTTGTTTCTTGATATTTGGCAACATTATCATTTTTGTCGTAAAAATATTGTTGCCAATTATATACTTTCTTATAGTGAACATTGAGCTCATTTTGAAAAGTGGACACACCCATGGAATTTGAGAGGTTATCCTCCATACCCACTTCTCTTATCCTTGTGATTTCTTCATTACATGCCCCCATAGATTGATGCATGAGTTGTATAGTTTCCCCCATTGACTCCACCCGATCCAAGATAAGTTGAAGCATTGCTTCAATACCACTATTTCTAATCCTTCATTCTTACTTTTCTCGATCTTAAGACCTATCAAAATCATAAGTAAAACTAGCAATTTCGTTAGCATAATGGAGGTAGGGGCATTTGGACAATCAATCCAATGTCCATCTCGACCACCACATAGAGAATAGTCATTCTCCCTATAATATCAAGATGGTGCACATTTCTCACACCGGGGAGCATATCTACAATCTTGCCAAAAGTGGGGTCCATCACAATATGGACATGGATCATCAAGATAAGATCTCCAACCGCCAAACTCAAATTCATTCGAACATGTCATTGTAATAATTAATAAAAAATAAAAAATCTATCTAACTCAATAAACAAAAGAAAATAACAAACAAATATTTTCAAGTTTGAACCAAAGCAAGTAATCTAAAATTTCAAACTAACTTAATACACCAAATTGTTTTCCAGCAATGAAACCATTTTTTATAATGCTCAACTTACAATTCAATTTAAGTGCAATACAGTTGTTTTCAATATATTTACCCAAATAAGAGTTGGGGTCGAATCCACAAGAGACAATGTGAGTGACGATTGAGTAAATTTGAAATAAAAGTTGCTTTTTAGGGTCAAACCTATGGTACAAAATGATTTTGGGGTTTTCAATCTTGTTGAATGTAAAGACAGTTTTTGGGATTCTAAGGGACTAATGTGAGAATAAAAAATAATTAGAGTATAATCAATTAGGGTATACCTAGAAGCCTTACTTCATTCTAAAAATGTAAATTCTTTTATAACTTGCCCTAGGAAAGCATTGTCTAGGTAAAACGTAAGCTAGGTCTACTCGAGTTTTTTAGTGTTATAAAAGGTAGAGTTTTAAAAGCATTGCATCGAGTAGAAATTTTTAGTCTACTCGTTAGAATGATTTTATGACACTATCTTTTACTATGAGACAATGCTTTCCAAGGGGAAAGTTATACAAGCAACTTAGGGAGCAATGTTCTTATTATTTTATGAAATAAAGTATTTGAATTAGCATCTAGGATAGGGATATACCTAAAAGCCTTGCTTGGTTCACTGGAAAGAAGACAACTTCATGAATCCAGAAGAATAGTTGTATCTCTGCGGGAGTTGTAGCTGCAAAATTTAAAAGAAAAAAGATTTAAGGTCAGGAGACCAAGATCGTTTCATAAACCTCGTGAATCATCAACTTGATAACCAATTAGAATGTGATGAGAATAGAGAATCGTATGATTGTTCAAAATACCTTAACCCTGGAATTATCTTCATTATTGATTACAACGATTGCTCCCTTTTCTCTAGTTGTTACTAATTATTTCTTGTTTAGTAATTTACATTTTATTTATAGAATTAAAACCATCTTGATACCCTTACGCACTTAATACCCAATTGTCTTAAACTAAAGATTAAATAAATTTCTAGTTTATTGACCTTGGTGGGAATGATATCTGACTTTCTAAGTCATTATATTACTTGCACGATCATGTACACTTGCGTGTGCATAGAGACAAAACTAGTTTCTGGTGCCGTTGTCAGGGATCAAATAGAATTAGTAAATCGTTTAATATTTTTTTTGTTTTTGATAATAAGTTTAAGTGTTAACAACTTGATCTTAGTGGCTAAATTTTTGCAGGTTTAGCTGAACATTGGACTGGCTAGGTATAAAGAGTTAGTAGAGCCCTTTACAGAACTAGAAGTAATTTTTCATCAAAGGAGAAGAGCTCAATACTATATTCAATAGGGACAGATGGCTGAAATATGAGATCCTATTGTTAGAAATATTCCAGCTTCTATTATTCCAGTTGTTCGTGTTCAACCAGTTGCTAGACCTACTCTTTTGGTGGCAATCCCTATTATGAATCTCGGACTAACAATATTTGGAAGCCTAAACAAGGAGATCGATGGGAATTAAAACAAAATATGGTGCAATTGTTGAAATCGGCGGGGTAATTTCATGGACTTTAACACAAGGATCCGCAATAGCACTTACAGATATTCTTGGAAATAAGTGATACATATATTCCTAAAGATGTGAATGTTGATTATGTGAGATTGACACTCTTTCCCTTTTCTCTAATAGGGGAAGCAAAGAGATGGTTACATGTTGAACCACATCAATCCATCACTTAATGGGAAGATTGTGCTCAGATGTTTCTCATTTGGTTTTTTCCATCCCAAAATACTGCTTGATTGAGGAGTGAGATATTGAGTTTTAGATAGAAAGATAGAGAAAATCTCTACCAAGCTTGGAAGAGATTCAAGGGCATGCTCATAAATTATCCTCATCACCATCAATCGGATGATGTTTTGGTGCACACATTTATAGAAGGCCTTAAGTATAATACGAAGATTCTCTTGGATTCAGCAGCAGGGGGCCAAGCTTTAGAGAAAAAATATGAAGAACTATATACCTTGCTAAATCGAATTGCACAATGGAATCCTGAATGGCATGCAGACTCAAGGAGTGCTCCCAAGAAGGTTGTAGGGGTTTTAGAGGTTGATCAGTTCACTTCATTACAAGCACAGATTGTAGCAATGCAGAATAATATGAAACTCAACTCAACAACTTGAAGTTGGGTGAAATACAACCAGCAGACATAGCAAATGCAGTTCAATAGGTATATTCATTGTATGAAGTTTGCGGAAGGGGCGAGCATAAAGCAGATGCATGTTTTGTTAATCCAGATTCAGTTAACTATGTAGGGAATGTAAATCTCTAGGGTCAACAAAAATTTGGCATTACGTATAATCCAAATTGGAAGAATCACCCTAATTTCTCATGAGGTAGAAATCAGGCATAAAATATAAATCAGTATAAGGGACCAGTGCAATCAAATCCACAACCAATTCAGAATAATTAGGAGACTGCTCTGAATAGTAATATGGTGGAGTTGATTAAGCGGTTTATAGCTCAACAAGCACAGTTTGCGATAGACATAAAGGCTTAACATGCATAGTTTGCAGCTGAGTTGAAGAGTAAATAATTGATCATAAGAAATCTGGAGTTATAGTTGTATCAAAATGCAAGATCGCAGAATACAAGTCAAAAAAGAGCATTGCCTAGCGATACTAAGGCTAATCCTAAATAGTTGAATGCATTTACCAAAAGGAGTGGGCTGCCAACTAAGGAGATAGTTCAGGAGCAGGATAATCCTGCAGTCACTATTGACAATGTGCGAGAGAACGCAGAAGTAAAAGTCAAGGAAAAAGAGGCAGGTGAAAAAATTAGTGTGGAGAAAAAGACTATTCCCTTACCCTTTACTCAAAGGGCAAGGAAGCATCAAGAGGAATCCAGTTTTAAGAAGTTTCTAGATCTTCTTAAACAAGTTCATGTAAACCTTTCTCTTGTTGACATTTTATAGAGTGTGCCAAAATATGCTAAATACTAGAAGGATATTTTTGCAAATAAGAACCAGTTGACTTAATATGCTATAGTTGCACTTACTTAAGAGTACACATCAAATATTAAAAATAAAATGCCCATGAAGTTAAAGGATTAGGTTAGTTTCACCTTGCAGATTACCCTTTGGTCATAGTATTTGTGCACGAGGATTATGTGACTTGGGTGCTATCATAAATCTCATGCCCACGTCATGGTATCAGAAGATGGGTCTTAGGAGTCAAAACCCATGACTATTGTATTGCAGTTGGCTAATAAATCACTTGAAGATGTATTAGTGTAAGTGGGATCTTTAATCTTTCTGGTGGATTTTGTGATTCTTGAATTTGAGGTTGATCTAGTTGCTCCATTTATTTTGGGACAACCCTTCTTAGTAAAAATATAGTCACTCATTGATGTGGAAGCTAGAAAAATGACAATGCGGGCGCACGATAAAGTAGAGGTTTTTGATATGTACAGAGCATTGAAACTGCCAGCCATATATTAGGAGTTGTCTTCTATATCAGTTATTGATCTTTCTCTGGATTGGCAGTTTCTTTTATCTGATATCTGTATAGAGATGTGGAAGCATTGGAATTGGTCCAAGTTATGAATTTGGCTATAATCCAGACAAAGAAAGTGTTGATTGAGCCTTTGAATAGACCAATTATTCCACCACCCAGACCTTCAGTTGAAGAATCTCCTAACTTAAAGCTTAAGGTTCTTGCTCCTCACTTATAATATGTTTTTCTTGGTGATCAAGATACCTTGCCTGTTATTTTGTCTAAAGGATTATCAGATGTACAGGTAAAAGAAGCTGTAGCGGTTCTCAAGAAGAGAAGAAAGGCAATTGGTTGGAAGATGTCTGACATTTTAGGAATAAATCTAGCATCTTACATGCACAACATTTACATAAAAGAGGGGTACAAACCTAGATTTCAGCATCAAAGAAGGTTGAATTCTTTGATGAAGGAGGTGGTCAGGAAAAAAATTATCAAGTGGTTAGATAGTGATATTGTTTACCCAATTTCTGATAGAAAATAGGTGAATCTAGTGCATTATGTACCTAAGAAAGGAAGAATGACAGTAGTGACCAATGATGATAATGAGTTAGTTTCCATACGTACAGTGATCGGTTGGAGAATATGTATAGATTATCGGATGGTGAATGAAGCAACTCGTAAAGATCACTATCCAATTTCCTTCATTAATCAAATGTTGGATATAATGGTGGGACAAGAGTATTATTATTTTTTGGATGGGTACTCTGGCTATAATCATATAAGCATAGCACTGGAAGACAAAGAGAAAACCACGTTTACTTGTCCATACAGTACATATGCGTTCAGACGCATGCCCTTCTGCTTGTGCAATACACCTGCTATATTTCAGAGGTGTATGAATGCAATATTTTCAAACATGGTGGAAGAATTTGTAGAGGTATTCATGGATGATTTTACTGTGTATGGTAATTCTTTTTAAAAGTCTTTGTAAAAGCTCTACAAAGTTTTAGCTCGATGCAAAGAAACAAACTTGGTGTTGATTTGGGAAAAGTTCCATTTTATGGTTAAGGAAGGAATTATATTAGGCCATAAAGTGTCATGCAAAGGGATAGAAGTGGACAAAACAAAGGTGAAAGTGATTGAAAAGTTGCCTCATCCAATCACAGTCAAGGGAGTGCGGAGTTTTTTTTGGACATACTGGGTTGTATAGATGATACACTCAAGATTTCTCAAAGTTTTCAAGTCCCATCTGCAAATTGTTAGAAAAAGAAGCCAAGTTTGAGTTTGGGGCTGATATCCACACAGCTTTTGAAAAGCTTAAGAAGAAGTTGACGAAAGCACCTATTTTGATCGCACCAGATGAGGAGTTACCTTTTGAGATGATGTCTTATGATAGTGATATTTCAGTGGGAGAAGTGTTGGTTCAGAGAAAAGAAAAGGTATTTTGATCGATCTACTATGCTAGCAAGGTGTTGAATGATGCTCAATTTAACTACAAAGTTATAGAGAAAGAGATGTTGGTTGTCGTATATGCATTCGACAAGTTTCTATGCTGCCATTAAGTAACTTATGAACAAAAAGGATGTGAAGCCATGAATAATTAGGGATAATTTTTACTTCAAGGATTTGATCTTGAGGTGTGATATAGAAAGGGCGCAGAAAATCACATTGTTGATCTTCTGCCACGACTGGAAAATTAAGACCATATTGGGGATGACTTTCTGAGTATTAAGGAAGAGTTTCCTGATGAGAAGTTGTTGTCATTAGATACAGTTGAGTTCCCATGGTAGGCTGACAGTATTAACTTGATAGATTGTGAGGTGTGTCATCCCGAAATCACCATATAACAAAGAAAGAAATTACTCCATGATTCTCATGCTTGCATTTGGGATGAACCGTACCTTTCCAAGAAGGGTCCAAATGGAGCAATTCATAGGTCTATTTCAGAGGATAAATTCTCAAAGGTTTTACAAAATTACCACTTATCTCCATATGTAACATCATGGGGGTAAGAGGACTGTAAGAAAAGTGTTGAAATCAGGTTTTTTTTCTTATCTCTATTTAAAGATGCAGTGGCTTTTGTAAAGAATTATGATCAATGTCAATGGTTGGGTACTATATCTAGGTGTCATGAGATGCCCCTCAATAATATTTTAGAAGTAGAAGTCTGAGATGTTTGGGGGATCTATTTCATGGGGCCATTCCAACCTTCAAAAGGTAATTTGTACATTATTGTAGCGGTTGAATATGTCTCTAAATGGGTGGAAGTTATGGTGAGTCCAACTAATGATGCAAGAGTGGTGCTTAAGTTTGTGAAGTAGAACATATTTTCCAGATTTGGTACGCCAAGAGCAATAATTAGTGATTGAGGTACACACTTTATCAACACCTGGTTCAAAAATCTTCTTGATAAGTATGGTGTTACGCATAAGGTTACCACTATGTACCATCCTCAAATGAGTGGACAAGTAGAGGTATCCAATCGGGAGATTAAGCAAATACTTTAAAAAACTGTGAATGGACAGGTAAAATATTAGGCGGAGAAGATAGATGATGCACTTTGGGCATATCGAACAGCGTACAAGATGCCAATTGGGACATCTCCATATCTCTTGGTGTATGGTAAGGCGTGTCATCTTCCAGTAGAGTTGAAACACCAAGCATATTGGGCGGTGAAGAAGCTGAACTTTGAGATGACTGTCGAGGGGGAAAAGAGGTTATTGCAACTGAAAGAGCTTGATAAGTTTAGACTCCACGCCTATGAAAATGCCAAGATTTACAAGGAGAAGACAAAAAGGTGGCATGACAAGCAAATTCAAGTGAGAGAATTTAAACCCAAACAACTTGTGTTGTTCTTTAATTCATGGCTTAAGTTGTTTTCAGGTAAATTTGATCAAAGTGATCTGGAAATTTTAAAGTGGTGTGTATGACACCCCATAGAGCTGTGGAGTTTTGGAATAAAGAGAAAACGGAGAAGTTCCTTGTAAATGGACAGCGTGTAAAGCATTATTGGGTGTATCATCTGGATAAGCACAAGGAATCTATCACTTTTGTTGATGAATGATGATGAGCTAAGTCATGCAATGATGAAAACTAAGGAACTATGTGGGAGGCAACCCACACATGTATTGTATTAGGTAGTTTAATTTTTAGATTGTAAAATCAAAATGAGAAGAAAAATAAAAAAAGATGAGTCGTGCCCCGACCAAAACTAAGGCGCTGAGTGGGAGGCAACCCACTTTTACTTACAATTTTTGTTTGAGATTGCAGTGAATTGAAAAGTAAAAATGAGGAGATTGCCACAATTTAGGAAAGCAATCAGGTTTGCAAAATAATATATGTAATTGGTGATTTTCTCAGGTAAGAAAAAGTGAAAATTACACAAGGAAATCTGATTTTGAAGAATGGCGTGATACGGGACTGGGTATTTTGACAATTGTCAAATTCCAGGAATGATTTTCGATTTTCATCGTGATGTGGAGATGGGTGATTTGACAATTTTTGAATTCCAATAGCCTATCATGATTTTCAACGCGATGCGTAGCTTGGAAAATTGACAATTGTCAATTTACAGTGTCTTAACGTGAAATCTAGCATGTCGTAGTGTGTATTTAAATGTCAATTGGCATTTTCTAGTAGGTCTACACGATACTACCATATCGTGAAGGGGGTTAAAATCGGGCATAAATTTTGAATCTAAGCTAACTCGACCTGCCCTTCTATAAATATCACCTCAAAACCCTAAACCCTCTTATTTCCCCCTCAAGCGCCACATTCTCAACCTTCTCTCCTAAAACCTTCTAAAATTTTCCCAAATTTTAATTTCTCTTTCAACCTTTGAGTTATGTGCTTTAAGATGTAACTTTACTTCTTTTTATTTGTTACTTGTAATATTGGCTAGCATTTTTAGGGCTTAATATTGTTTTTCCCTATCTTAGATGTTATCAATTTTAGCATTTCTTGTGATATTGTCTTGTAATCTTTGTGATGTTATAATAGATTGGTTATATGCTAATGGTATTACGGGAAAATTATTTTTCAAATGTTAGTTGCAGGTCACGGAATGTAGGGAATTGCAGCTAGACGTGTAAATCAAAAAGGTTTAGAAAGTTGGGGTTAATTTCATTTAAGTTTAGTCGAGTTAGTATAATTCTATAAAAATTACTCCTTTGATGCGCCATGTTGTAATAACATGATCTTGTTCATAGTCTTCTATTAAGTTATTAGATGGGAATATATGAGATGATATTTTGTGTTCTGGAAAAGTACATGGTTGTGGTGTTCCGCAAAGCAATAAGATGTCTTTGAATGTCATAGTGAGGTCAACAAAGGGAAGTCTGAGTACCGTGGATTTTGAGGCTTGTGTTCTAGCTCATAACTAAGTGTGGGGTGCAAAGTCATCCATAATGCATATTCAGTTTAGCTAGTCCTAACTTTAACTTACTCAAATATTTGTTGCATCTTTTGTTTTATAGGAATAATGGAACCACAACCAAGCAAGGGGTATGCAAAAACAAGACCTTCTGCACCTACTAGAAAGTGGAGCAGACCATCTGAGGGTCAACTGACTAGGGTGCCTAGGTCCCCCTACCACTTCAAGGGGGCAGGTTCGTAAATTCAGATTCAAAGTTGTACGCAAGGATGGAAAGTAGTGGTATTCCAAACATACGGATACCAAGTACATCCCGGAGGTATATATTGATCGTGCCAGCCTCATGAGAGAATGTCCGTCCATGGTACGAAGAATTCAGGATATCAATATAAATTTTATCTTTCATTAGCTGACTGAGTGCAATTTGCACTTAGTTAGAGAGTTTTATGCTAATTAGGACCCTTTTTTATCCTGAACATTTGTTAAAGGTTTGCGAGAAAGTAATTCAATTCACTGCAGCTGATATTAATGATTTTTTGGGTATACCAAAAGCAAACCTAAATTTCTTGAGGCAGTTTATTGTTTCTCCTCCGTATGCACATATTAGACATTTGTTATGTGGTCAGTGATCCTCAGCTCATTCGACCAAGCATCATGTTACAGGTTTGTACTCTTCCTTTCCTTATGCTCAGATAAATAAGGAAGCAAGGATGTAGGGTCATATTTTTTATTCATGCTTGATTCAAAGCAAGTATATCATGGAGGTTACTTGGGATAGGGTATGTTTGATCTATGCCTGATGTGTTCGGATGTGGAGATAAATCTGGGTAATGTGATTTTTTCTGTGATTAAAAAGGTGCATACCCAGGTGGGGCGTAGTTTTGGATTTGGAGGTTTGGTTACTAGATTTTTTAGAAGGCACAGGGTGGATGAAGAGGAGCTAGATTACAAGCCCGAGGTTATCACTTTCCCTATAGATATAACTACTGCAAGGAATACATTTGGGGTAACTGGACTGATTTTGACCATGTTGGAGTAACAAATGAGGATTGATGAGGTATTGGGCAGGCTGTATGGTCTTATGATGATGATGTCGAATATCGAAGGTAGACCAGCAACAGCAGAGGAGCTCCATGCTGTAGAGCTTGATTATCCACTCGGCCATCATGCTACGACTATGTTGAGGATTTGCCCAGATTTTTTTGAGCCTTTTGATGATGATATACCAACTGGTGAAGAGCACAAAGACATGGACTCAAACATGGAGTCAGATGAAGAGGACTAGTCTGATGGTGATAGTGCTGATGATGATGGTGATGATATGGACAAGACTCTTGAGGATAAGACTGCTATAGCCCATTTGACTGACTAGGGAGTATACTGCCACCCTACCATAGGCTTATTTGGAAGCACTGGGGTAGTGCTTCATTTATGTGTGGGGTGGTGGATTTGTATTCAGTTTTATCTTCATATTCTAGCTGAACAATTTTATTTTTTTTATGTTAATTTTGCAAGTACTAGTTATTCGGAGCACTGGTCTATAATAATTAGTAACTTTGTGGATTGCAATTTGCCCTCTTTGGCATTTATCACATGTTGCTTCAGTTTAAAGTATTATTTTATTGTTATGTTTTACCCTCATTGGCAAGTTTTAGTTTTAAGTAGTTACGTTTGCCTTTTCCCTTTTTGGTAATTAGGAATAAACAGTCATAGTTAGTTACCATCCTCTATGATAGATAGATGCCGGCTGTCTTAAGGGGAGTGGTCGTACGAAGTAAAGAAATTTATGAGAACCTAATCACTATCTTAAAGGAGTGTGTGAAATGGGCCATCTTCGTAGTAATCGAAATTTATTTGAGTATAAATAAGCATAAGAGTATTTTTATTTAAGTACTTATGATTTAATCTCGATAAATGAAATTTGATGGGTTGTCTTAATTTTGAATTCAATAAACAATATGATGGGGAACTTTGGTTTGATTCTGTGCATACACTGTGAGGATGAGGATTTGTATATATTCTACATGAATATAAATGACTAGAACTTGCCCGGCGTGTCTATAAAGCGAAATAAAGGGTGTTGGGTGTATGAAGTGATGTAAGCATTTCTTTGACAACCTTATTTCTGACTTAAATAGACCTACCTTGGTGCATAGTCTTAGTCAGCCCCGTTAAGCCTTTAGCCTTTTTCTTTGGTAGCCTGTTATGTAACCCTATCCTTTCTTTGCTAAATTATAATTAGATCCAAAAGGTCCTGATCATTTTAACATAAGACTAAGAGGAGATTAAAAGTGGAAATGTAGAGGAGAAAAGGTAATAATTTAATGCTCCCAAAGTAGTTGTTATTGATGTTTGATGATTCTGGGTTAAATGGGAGGTAGTAAATAGAAATATTACAATGAACCTTTTTTGGCCCTAGTCCAGTTGCATAATGTGCACCTTAACAAAGGGTTTTTGCTTAAGTTAAGGGTGACTCTAATAGGGGTGCATAACATGAAATTGGTACGGAAAAAAAAATTATGTGGAAAGAATGACTAATACTACCAACCTGGTTTGAGTAAATAAGCTAATTGAAAGAGGAGTTGAAAAATGAAAGAAAGAGGAGAAAAGAGAAGGATAAAATGGTGTTGGATAACAGAGTTAATTGATAATTTTAGTACTAAAATTCTTAGGAGCAATAGTCACTATTTCTCTAAATAATACCTACCTATCCCTAAGCCTTTATTACAACCCAAAAAAAGACCTAGTTGATCCTTCACCTAAACATCCAACTATTAGTGGAGTAGGACACTAAGGGAAAGCTTATGGTTCGTTTACTAGCATGTACGAATTCTTTGTTGACAGCGAGTGATTTGATGTTGATACTCCCCTATTTTTGCATAGATATCAGTGTGAGTTAATATGGTGAAATTGTTTTGAGTGAGTATGTAGATGGATGAAAGCTGGGTGACTTATTGAGTTTCTTTGATTGAGTTTGCCGACATGTTCGAAATTCATTAATGAGACAGAAAAATTTGTACTAAATTGTCTCATTTTGCTAAAAATTATTTTCACAAGATGATGTAAGAATACGCTATTACAAAGTATAAGTGCCCATTGGAACATAACTTTGAGATTATGATGTAAAGAAGAAGTAATTATGCTTTTGAATTCATGTGTTTGAGGACGAACAAGGTTTTCAGTGTGGGGTGGTGATCTTGGGCATATTTATATTCTCAAAGCAGCAATATGCACCGAGATTTAGACTTAGTTCAAGAACTTTTGTATGAATTCTTAAGTATAATTCAGCCTTTATTCCGTTTCATGCCTAATGGATATGATTAGTACTTTCAGGTAAAAAATCATGAAGAATTATTCACATTTGGATACAATGATGATATGGAAGGAATTAAGGAATGCAAGGGAGTGAAATAAAGCTAAAATACGGAAGTTGGAAAGTACGAATCCTCATTTGAAGACACTCCGCGTCGCACTGACCAAGAAAATAGAAATGGTCAAATTCTAGTGAAGGTCCGCGAAACCACCACGTCACAGAGCAGTTCCACTTATCAGATTTTACGACCTAATAGTTTAGCGCATTGTGGAGGATGAATATTTCACAATTGTCCTAATCCAGTGGCTCACTGCGATTGCGGCGCGTAGCGGTGATGGTACATTTTACAATTGTCAAGGAATACTTGAGCTCCGTGATTGCCTAGATTTTAATGAAAAATAGTAATTGAAGGAATGGCGCGACGCACCGGGTGGAAGAATCTGGAATATTTTAAGTTTTTTGTCCCAGCTATAAAAGGAAAAATCCAATATAATTTTGTGGACTTTCGGGTGAAGCAGAGGAGCGGCGGAAAAGAAGAAATTTCTCTCTTTTAAGGTTCTTAAACATTCTTTTAAATTTCATTACTGGAAGACTTGTTGGGGGTATGATTTATTACTTATTTTGGATGATGAATTCAAACATGAATAGCTAAACACCCTATTTCTGGGTTTGAGGCTAAGAACATGTTTACTCTTTAATATTATTATTCATACTTTCTTTTCGGATAACCATCTGGGTTGTTCTTAATTTCTTGAGCCTACTATTTTAATGATTGGCCATTATTAGAATAAATCTATATTTCTATGTGCATCCGGGAGGAGAATCATAGGATAGAATGAAGGAATTAGGGAGCAAGTTTCTTATTCTTATATGAAATAAGGGATTTGAATTAGCATCTAGGATAGGGATATACCTATAAGCCTTGATTGGTTCACTTGGAAGAAGATAACTTTTTAAATCTAGAAGAATTGTTGTATCTCCATGGGAGTTGTAGATACAACATTCAATAGATAAAAGATTTAAGGTCGGGAGACCAAGATCGTTGCATAAACCTTGCGAATCATCAACCTAATAAACAATTAAAATGTGATAAGAATAGAGAATTGTATGATTGTTCAAAATACCTCAACCCTGGAATCATCTTCATTATTGATTACAACCGTTGCTTTCTTTGCTCTAGTTGTTACTAATTATTTCTTCTTTAGTAATTTAAATTTTATTTATAGAATTAAAACCATCTTTATACCTTTCATCAATTAATACCCAATTGTCTTAAACTAAAGATTAAATAAATGTCTAGTTTATTGATCCTAATGGGAAGGATATCTGATTTTCTAAGTCATTATATTACTTACACGATCGCGTACACTTGCGTGTGTGTAGAGACGCAACATATCACAAATCATAGAAGCTACATTCTCACCCCTACCTTTCTTCCACATAGTAACATAGTCATAACCAATATCTTTCAATTAATAAGATGCCAATTTCACACTTTCCTCTTCTATTACATGCACAAACTTTGATTTTATTCACCTCATTAATGAAATATTCTGGGTCCTCATTCACATTTGATCCAAAGAAATCTGGTGGTTTCATCCCTATAAAATCCTAAACTATGGCTGTAGATAAATAACCATTCCACTAAAATGGGACTTCTGTTGGCCTATTACCATAAGTATTAGCATTCATATCATGAGCCAACACTTGGAAAGTAGCCCAGAGCTTATCATGGGAGACATTTTCATTCAAAGGGTCTATCGGTGGTCGTGGTGTTGGGTGGTCTAATTTCTATGGGTAATCTTTATTATGTGAAAGCAAAAATTAGGGTAGATAGAACTAAAATTAATAAATGATAGGGATCAAATAGGAATGGATGGTTCTACTATGTGCTATAGCCTCTCACTCATAAGTGTGGCATGTTTCACACCTATGATTAAAACTCTATGTAACACAGTTTGTCAGACTCCCTAGGAGTCTTTAAAATCTTAAGGTCTAATACTAATTTTCTAACGCCCCAAAACTATCCCCTGGATGTCAAACGATACTAAGGACTAGAAGTATCTCCTAAAGTAAACCCATGGTGAACCCTCAACACTGGACAAGAAATACTTAGTGTGGACATACGCAGAAATCTTAACATATAAGTTGAATTATCCTTGAAATATCAATGTTTATAAAAATAGGATAAACTAAATCACAACTAAAGTCTAAATGCCCAAATGAAATAAAAAATAGGTAGGTTCTGACAAGCCTCTAACTAAGCTAAAGAGTCATTGTGACACACCCCAGCTAACTCAAAATTAAAGCATATGATCCAAACTTTAACTTATTAAATGCACTTTTAAATTAACCATAATCTTGGCCACCAAGTGAAAGGATGTAGAAAATGGTGACCACGACTAATCATACAACTGGGGACGAACACCAAAACTTACATTATGAAACAATATATCCACATAGACATATATATGGTCAATACTTTTGGAATGTAATAAGTATATGAGTTTAATGAAATAAGTAAAACTGAAGCTGAACATACTCAGAAAAACATGCATGCTTAGTGTAAATAGACTCACCTTTATCATGAATAAAACTAAAAGATAAGATCTCATAAAGCATAAAACATAAAACAACATCTGAGTATGGCATATGAGTTATTATACTTAGTTTTTGAAACCATCTATACTTTTCTTATAAAAGATTCTTATAACTGACATAAGCCATGTGAGCTATCACGGGTTCTAATGTGTTGCCTATATTGAGGAGAGTTGTTCTACCCTTCACAAAAGAATAGAATATTAAATTAGAGTAATCACTAAACTTAGCCCATTAGATCTAGGAGATACTCTCTGGAGAAGACCATTAGAGCAATGGTGGTACGTAGTATCTAGGAAATAGGATGCACTAGACCTACATTCGCCACTCGTGCTAAATATGACTCTCAGATTATATATACTTATGCTCATACTTATGAAATTCACCCTAAAGAAACATATGAATTTAATAAAACTATAAACCAACTATGCTTATCTTGATTAAATCATACTCATAAATAAACTTGTGAATTTCATACATTCTCTGATATTATAAGATCAAAATTGAAATTTTGATCATGTTGTAATATTTTGTAACTTGAACTAGGAAGTTTGAACTTCTTGAAAACTTAATACATAATGCTCAAATTGTAAACTTTTTCCAGTAGACAAGAATTTCATGTCAAAATACGAAACTATATGCATAAGATCACTTTTAAGGGTAAAATCATAAGTAAACATAAAATGTTATACTAAATAAGGCTTAACTCAAGAGAGAACATAGTAATATTAAAGCATAAGGAAAGTGGTTATAAACCCTAGTAAATAAATTCTTTAAATTAACGCAAAAATAAAACTTTTGGGCACAAGGATGGAAGAATATCCTTGCTCAATCCTCACATACCTGAACTTGATGAATTTTGTTGAGAGGAACTTGAAAGCTTGCATTTTGGGAGGAAATTTTCCCTTTTTGTATTCCTAATAGTTTTTTGAGGAGTTGAATCATGTATAATGACTTGTGATGGTGCAGAAATGAGTTTAGTATGGACAAGGAATTATTTAAGAGGTAAAATACCAAAACGCTCTCAATTATTTGTAAGAATAAATGAAATCTGGCATTTTTAAGATCTTGGGCGTGGAACAACCTTATCGCAGAAGTCAGCTAATGCGGCACGCCTTTATTATTTGAATTCAATACTTTTAGTATATGGGTGTGCCATACATATGCGGCACACCCTAAATGCAGGCCATTACTATTTTAGGTTCCTAAAA
Organism: Capsicum annuum; assembly: GCF_002878395.1. Lineage (NCBI taxonomy): Eukaryota > Viridiplantae > Streptophyta > Magnoliopsida > Solanales > Solanaceae > Capsicum > Capsicum annuum. Next base: position 98,805,359 of record NC_061117.1, on the reverse strand, counting down.
AGTCCTGTAATGCATTCAAGAAATTCTTAAACACTCACTTATGGTCCCATTAACCTTCCCTATCATTATTCAACTCATAAATTTCATAAAATATAAAGGAGTTACCAAAATAGGAGTTACCAAAATAAAAGCATTCAAATTTGGGTGTAACACTACTCCAATAATGTGTGCAATAGGATTAGCAATTTTGGAGAAGTTTTTAATGATCCTTTAATAGAAACCTGTATGACTAATAAAAGTTCTAACTCTCTTTAGTGAAATTGGTGGAGTTAGTTTTTCAATAACCTTTTTTGTAGCATGATCTACTTCAAGTTATTTTTCTAAAAACTAGTGTTGTAACACAATACATTCCTTAACCAAAATGTGTCATTTTTTTGAATTGACAAAAAAACTGAATTGTTCAAATCTTTTGAAGGAATTACTATCCTTTTTCCAATCAGTCTTATAAGGCATCACCTACCACAGAGAAGTTGTCCATAAACACATCAAAATTTGCTTCTAAAAATCCAAAATAATAAACATCATCTACCTTTTAAAGGCCGCCTAAGCATAACATAATCCGAAGGGCTTAATCTTTAAGGTGAATGCCACATAGGGTCATTTAAAATTATTTTAATATTGATCTTTATGAGTATAGTGTCACGGCCCAAACCAGGGCCTTGGTGTGACGGGTTTCTCAAGTACACCGAGGATCAGAGACCACACCCCCTTTGCCTAACCACACAGAACAAAGAATCCCTAGAAGCGGCTAAAATCTGAACATAGACCAAGATAGAATGATAATAAAATTGAGCACAACTAAGAGTGTAAACCTCAATACCCAATCCACAGTAATGTCACAAAGCCATTACTAATAAAAATATAATCTAAGTCAGACATACCCCCGACCCTGACAATGATAATTTTATTGTGAACTATTTTATTCTAGCTTATAAAAGGAAACTAATTCAATGATCAAGTATTTCAGAGAATGGAAGCTCACCACTTCATATAATACACCCAAAGAACTTAGCTAATCCAACTAATACTATATAGGAAAAATAGAAGCATCTCAGATGTCTGCATCGCCTGGGAATACAACATCCATACACGGTTAGTGGGTTAAGCAATAGCATGTAACTTAGGGATGGGGGATAAGGTAATTCCAACTCAAATCCAATTAAAAACCATGTAAATATCATTATATACGTACATAAGTAATATACAAGGGTATGGAACAAGGTTTAGCATGAAGTAAAACATTATCGTAGGCTATGTAGCTTAACTGTTATTAAAGGAATCCACGATCAATATGGGTTTAGCTCCCCCTATTGAATGGGACATAATACGTGTTAGACACACAGACCAAAAAAATCTGATTGAAAGAAAAGCCATCAAGGCAACTAGCCATCTCAAAATATATCAAGTGTGAAATATGCACACGATCATAATGACCAAACCTTACGTAGGCAAACATGAATTTCTAGTTTAAGTCATCTGAGACCCACACTTTCACATCTTTGCTACATAACCTACATTAAGCCCAATTGAATCTAGTTTCACATAACCCATTTATTTACTGAAATTTCAACCGTTAAGGCACAACATGTGCATCATCATACCCTTACACTTTCAAGATTATCTCTAGGCCATAGCAGTTATATTTATTTAGGGGAATGCCTCAACCTACTTTGTTCATTATATAAAACATAGTCAAATAGACCGACAAAATTCATGTTCATTGTTTAACCATTTATGCAATGCAATAACATAGGTGGGTAACTCAAACCAAGTGATAATATCAAAATTCTAAACCATTTACACAAATGGGTTAAGGGAACACAATCATTCGAAATCATTTAAAGTTTAAAGCATCAATTTGGGGGAATACATTGACCCCCATTCCAATTCCCACACCCATGCACCCCATTATCTAAAAATATTAATTTCAAAGCAGGAATAGCTCATAAAAACCATGGGAAAATAATTCAAGGAACAATCCTTCCAAAACCCTCAACCACATTCAAATGAATATTTTAATCCATACAATTAAACAATCTAAGACACATGTCATTAATAAAACAAGACTTGGGGAAGAGTAATATGTCTGAAACACAAAGATTAATGAAGAGAAATTAATACTTTATCCCTTAGATGACAAACTTCTTAAGAAACCCTAAGTATCTCAACCTTAGAGAATTGGGAAAGTTTGAGAGTGTGCTTTGATCTTTGGATTTGTTTTTTCCTGAAAATAGGGTCCTTAACATGTTTTATGGATGTGGGTTTTATTTTGGTAAGAAGGGAAATGTCCACAGTTTGCTCAACTTAAAATTTGAAAACTCTCGCACAGTCTCTACGGGTGACCCTACGACTAGTAGGGTCACCCTACGACTCGTTTAGTCCAGTTGTAATCTTAACAGTACCCCTTGGGCACCTAACTAATCTGGTTAGGAGAAGGACCATATGACTCATATCGAGACCCCAGGACTCATGGGGTCCATGTCATAGTCAATATGGAATCACCAAGGCCCTACACAACCTACCTTATGGAAAGCACATTACAACTCATAATGAGTCCATACGACTCATAGAGTCCTACTTGTCACCTGGACAGCAACACTAGGGACACACACTAGTTTGATAGCAAATGGGTTCCTACCATCCGTAATGACAAATTATGACTCATAGGGAGAGTCGTAGTCTAGGCAACGAGTTTAAAAACTTAGAAATTTTCAAGGATAAAAAATCTGAGTTGTAACACTCTCGGCCCTGCCCATCTTAGGATCATTAATCTCTAAATGATGAGAAAAGGCTTTCATTATCATGAGTTAACACATATCACAATTCCTTTAACAAAGACAGAAAATAAAAATATCAAGGAAATTATAATTTCCTTTCCTAAAGTTATTAAATAAAAATATTAAGGAATACACTACCTCAAGCACGATTACCCGAAGTAGGAAATTGGAATGGGATATTGGAACTTCATTTCCTCTTTGGATTCTCAAATAGTTTCTTCATACCTTTTTTCCTCCATAGAACCTTTACCAAAGCCACGTCTTTCTCTCTTAACTAGCGGACTTACCAATCAAAAATATCAATCAGGACCTCCTCATAGGACTAGGAATCCGAAGCACAACACTCTCCAAAGAAATAACCAAGGAAGGATCACCTACACACTTCTTTAACATTGACACATGGAAGACGGTACGAATAGATCCCAAGCACAAAGGAAATTGCAACTCATACTCCTCATTGCCCACTCGCCACAATATATGATATGGACACAAAGGCTGAGCTTCAACGTCTACCTAAATTGCATCACTCTGTTCATGGGAGATACCTTCAAGAACACCAAATTAGCCACACCAAACACCAAATCCCTTTGTGTTATCATTTGGACTTTTGGTGACTTGGGGTGATCTTAAACCTGTCACAAATCACTTTTAACTTCTCCATAGCAAGGTGAACCAAGTCAAGACAATATAATGTATTCTAACCAACCTCAAACCACCCAATAGGATATCTGCGCCTCCTACCTTTCAAAGCCTCAAACGAAACCATCCTAATACTAGAATAGTAGCTATTAGTATAAGCTAATTCTATGAGAGGCAAATGGTCAACCCAACTACCACAAAAATTAATCATACAAGATCTTAGCATGTACTTCAAAGGTTGAGTTGTCCTCTCCATCTGTCTCTCTATATGAGGGTAGAACGTGGTGCTAAGGTTCACCTTAGTTCCTAAGCCTTTCTTAAGGGAACACCAAAAGTAAGATGAGAACTGAGTACCTCAATCTGATATGATGGAAACTGGAGCACAATGCAACATCACGATCTTCTAAATGAAGTGCTTAGCATAATTCTCCATTGAATAGTTAATATTCACTAGTAGGAAATGAGCGGACTTAGTCATCCTATCCAGAATAACCCAAATCAAATCAAATTTTTTATTATATTGCGGAAGACTAGTAATGAAATTCATATTAATTACTTCCTATTTCAAAACTGGTAACTCAATTGCTTAAGACAAACCACCATGTCTCAAGTGCTCAACCTTCACTAATTGACATACCATGCACTTAGCCACAAAGTTTGCCACATCTCTCTTTATGGTATTCATCCAATAGATCTCCACCAAATCATGGTATATCTTCATCAAACCAGGAAGAACCATGTATCTCTTTGCATGAGCTTCAGCCAAGATCCTTTCTCATAGCCCATCTACATTGGGAATACATAATATACCTTTGGTACTTTAGGATACCATCACTATCAATCTCAAAAACCATCACCTTTTGGTGACCCACATTGCCTTTGATCTACAAAAAAATTGTGTCCAAGACTTATTTCTTCTTCACCTCAGCACCATGAGATGACTTTACCACCTCTTGCACAATCACACCACCAACAATAAAGTCCTGTAGAAAAATTCCAAGATTTGCCAAATAGTGAATATCCTTCACCAACCCTTACTTTTCCTTATCAACATAATACAAGTTTACCTTATATATAACCTGCTAAGAGCATCTAAAATAGCATTATCTTTATCTGGATGATAATGGAAACTTATATCGTAGTCCTTAGGTCACAACATCTAAGTGAACAGATACTGAAAACTCTTATAATTTTAGAAGATGTCAACATAAACCCCATACAAATAATGATTCAAAATCTTTAGAGAAAAATCACAACTAATAATTCTAAATCATTTGTCGGATAACTCTTCTTATGAACATTTAACTGTCTGGAATCATATGCAACCACCTTCCCATGCTATAGCAACACACAACCTAGTCCCACATAGGATACATCACAATAAATAATAAATCCATCAGTAACCTTGGGTAGGGTAAAAATTGGAGCCAAAGTAAACTTATCCTTCAGCTTATCAAAACTACCCTGAAAAGCATCTGACCATAAGAACTTCATATTTTTCTGAGTCAACTTTGTTATAAGGGCTGTAATAGAAGAGAGCCTTTCCATAATCCTTCTATAATAACTGGATAAACACAAGAAGCTCCGAATATTGGTTTGAGTTATGGGTCTAAGCCACTTATTTAACATCTCAACGTTTTGTGGATCCACCATGATCCCTTAACTAGAAACAATATGACCCAAATAGGTCTAAACATTCAACCAGAACTCACACTTTGAAAACATTACATACAGTCACTGATCTTTCAAGGTTTGCAAAGTAGTGGTGGTCAGCATGATCCCTCTCACTCTAGGATTTCACCAAAATATCATCAATAGATACAATTACGAACAAATCCAAGAACTAACAAAATAGACGGATTATAAGATCAATGAATATTGTTCTAGCATAAGATAAACCAAAAACATGACTAAGAACTTAAAATGACCATATCGGGTTTAGGAAGCAGTTATAGAGATATCTACCTCCCTAATCTTAAACAGATCGTTACTCGACCAAAGATCAGTCTTAAAAAAAATTAGCACCGTAAAGCTGGTTAAAGATATCATCAATCCACAGAAGACTTATTCTTCACAGTCACCTTATCCAGCTTTCCGTAATCAATACACATCCAAAGGGACCCATCCTTCTTATGCAACAGCAGAATCAAAGCACCCTAAAGAGAAATACTATAGATAAAACCCTTATTTAGAAGATCTTTAAACTTCTCCTTAAGTTCTTTCAAATCACTTGGATTCATTCTATATGGAGGGATAAAGATAGGATAAGTATGCGGAAGAAGTTCAATCCCAAAAAAAAAATTACCTATTGAGATGAACACCAAGATAATAATGAGAAAATACCTTGAGGAACACATAGACCATAGGGACAAACTGCAATGAAGGAACTTCAAATCCAGAATTATTAACATCGAATAAATGTTATACATATCCCTAGGAAATCAACCTTCGAGCTCTAAGATATGAAATAAACCTTCCTTTTGATGCTAGGGAACTCCCCTCCCATTCAATCACAGGTTCATTCAAGAATTAGAAACTGCCATTTCATCTTTGATAATTGATAGAGGCATAGAATGAGTGTAACTAATCCATTCCTAAGATCACATAAAAATGAACTCCTATATTCAAATGTTGAAGGTGGCAGAAATTCAGATATTATGTTAGATGTATGGGCTTACTAGGAGTGATAGGATTAGGAATGAGAATAACTGGGAGAAGGTTGCAGCAGATTTGGTGGAGGACAAGTTGCAGAAAAGCAGGTTGAGATGGTTTGGTCATGTGATGAGGAGGGGCACGGACGCCTCAATTTATAGGTGGAAGACACTAAATTTGGATAGTTTTAGATAAGGTAGGGATAGGCCAAAGAAATACTGTACAGAAATAATTAGACGTGACATGGAGCAATCACAGCTTACTGAGGACATGACCCTACATAGGAAGGTCTAAAGGATGTAATTTAAGATAGAAGGCTAGGACATATAGGTAGATCATAGTTAGTAATTAGGAGAGCTTTGGGGTAGCCGGGTTTGTAGTCATAGGGCTATGCCCATAGGATGGAGCTACGAGTAAGATAGTATAGTGGTGCAGCTGGTTCGTCTTATTTCTATTATGCCATCTTGTTTAATGCTTTACTACGGATTTACTACTATTCTTACTCCTATTATGCCATCTTGTTTCATGATTTCTTACTAACTTGTTTACTTTTCTTTGTCTTGAGTTGGGGGTCTATCATAAATAACATTGATACTTCTCCGGAAATAGTGGTATGGACTGCGTACATCTTAACCCCCCCAGACCCCACTATGTGGGAATATACTTAGTTTGTTGTTGTTGTTGTTGTATCTAATTCAATCAGATCCACCAAGGTCTCCCTACAACAGACTGATACCATACAACCTATATCAAACCTTCTAACCATAATAGAGTCACCCACTAGGGTGGACATAGAAAAAGTATCAAGAATACAATCTGGACCAAAACCAAAATGAATAGCCATATAAGGGGTTACATAAGAAAGGGTAGACTCGAGATAAAGTAGATAATATACATTACTATAGAAATATTTTAACATACTAGTAACACTATCAGGAAACGACCCAAAGTCCTGACAGGTGGCAAAAGTATATAGACGGTTATGACTAATGATGAATCCATAAGTAGCGTCCTTTGTTGCAGGAGCTGACATTTTAATTAATTAATGATTAGGGAGACGGATGATACATAAATATTCTATAACCGATTGACTATTCTAGCCACTATACAACCCTTTAAGGTAAAAAACTTAAAAGGGTTCCAAAATACACTCGAGACTAAAACCAAAATGCACAGCTACAAATGGAGTCACATAAGAAAGAGTGGACCCTAAATTAAGTAAATAATACACCTCAAGGAAAAAGAGTTTCAACATACTAGTAATGACATCCAGAGATGCCTCAGACTCCGAATAGGTAGTAAGAGCATAGAGACAATTCTAAAAACTGTTGGAGCTAGAAGGGGCAGCCTATGGTGCAGGAGCTTATGAGAATGCAACAGGACCCTTATTAACTCCAAAAGCAACCTTACCCACAGGACAGTTCCCCAATATATGACCTGACTGGCTATATTTGAAATACCTATCCCTCCCTTCATCACAAAATCCATGATGCAACCGACCATAAAACCTATAGAGAAGGTATGATGGAGTTGAATAAGCCTCACCAGCCTGAGATTAGGTACCCTGTGCCCTATACCCACTATCATGCTAAGAACGATGATGAATGATGGCTTTGGATAGGGAGCACTAACCATAGAGTAGGAACCAAAACTCCCCCACTTCTTCTTAGACCAATTTCCACCATCTCTACCACCTTGATGCTGAACTCCACCCTTATCTGAATAGCAAAACTTCTTGCTCTCCCTCTACCTAAATTTTGAATACTTTTTCTTATTTTCTTCGACTTACTGTATATAAACCTTAGGCTGAGAAATATCCATATCCTTGTTCAACAAGGCAGCCTTTCTCTCCAGAATCAAGTCTCAGGGCAACACAGAAGTAAACTTTCTCATTCTAGCTCTCATGCTAGACACCAACTCTGAAGCATACTGAGAAACTGATAAAACTTCAATTCATACTACTTGACTAACATCTTGCCTTGCTTTAGGTTAGAAATCTCTTCCATCTTCGCCTCTCTTAAATCATAGGGAAAGAAATGGTCTAAAAAACCACTACAAAAATCATCCCATAAAAAGGACTCAACATCATCTCCACAAGAATGTCCCAGCCTCATTCCATTGTCACCACCCAAACCCGGGCCCAACTATGATGGGAAATCTCAATCCCTCCATGGACCAAAGACAAACCCCTTAGCCTTACCTTAAGAGCACATAAATATAATTAGCGAAAGCTAAACCAGTCTATAAAATATATATGAATCCAAAAAAAATCTAAGAGTCAAAATAAGGCATCCATGTCATCCCCAAAACTATCCATAAAAGCCTCTAAACCATAAACACCAACTATGTTGGGACATGCCCTTGTCTATGTTAAAGAGAATCCAAAAAGATATATTGAGATAATAATGGAATCAATGAAATGGTCTGCGCTTTCAAAAGATGGAGTCTCACCACTTCACAGCAGACCTAGAGATATCTAAACCACCGACTGTTGCATAAGAGCTGCAAAAAAGTCCTCCAAACCTACGTCATGAAACAATGCAGCATTCAGGATAGATTTGTGGGGTGAGCACTAGTACATAACATGAGGGAAAGGGATAAAATAGTACATTTATCAAAAACCATTCAAAACCACATGTACAACATTTATATATACATATAAGGATGTTGAGGTAGGTACATAGTTATATTAACATGATTGTTTAAACCATATGCCTGAACTGTGTAGATTGCTCCATGCTAAAGGCACCCTCAGTTTATACAGGTCGGACTCCCCTGACTAATAGACACCAGTCCATGTTAGTCGCACAAACTGAGGAAAGGCAAAAGAAAACAAGGAGATAGCCATCCAAAATATAATGTTTATCCAAACATATGATCATATAGACCCCCAAAATAGGTAAATATTTCTTCCAGAGTTAGTCCCCTAAGGACTACACCTTTACAGTGAGCTATACATTTTCTTGAAACCCAAATTAAAATAATTTGCACATAAACCAAGCATTAACCCAAGAGCCATTTATTAAGGCATTTACCAAATTGGTATCATCATATCCATGTGCTTGTAAGCAAATTCAATTATGCCAAACCAGCCCATTAACTATTAGACTTCAAAGTTTATTTTAAAATACAAAACCATGACCACCAAGGATATTAAAAAGTCATATTTGTCCATTTATCCTTTAATGCAATGAACTGTATTCAAAAGACAAGTTGAATCATGCAAATATCAAAATTCATAATGAAGTTTACAATGAGGATTGAGGTTACTGCCATTATCAAGAATTTTTTTTTATCAATTTGGGGAAACCCATGTCACCCATTTCAACCATAATCACAATGCAACAATTCAGTCCCAAAACCATCAATTTAAAGCATGAATAAGACATTTAGAACATGTGAAAAACAATTCAAGTAATAGCAACCCAAATCTGTCAACCTAATTTCAAACCCATTATTTCAAATCACATAAATATTCAATATATTGATGCCACCATGTAAAATTCAAGTTAAGGAAAGAGAAACATACCTTTTTGACAAAAGGAATTTTAGGAAACACTTGAATCCTAAATTTTAAATCTTGAAACCTAGCTTGAAATTGATATGAACACATGAATTTATTTCCTATACCCTTTATGATGAAAATGATGGGCAAACATTGAGAAGAAACTTGAATTTAAAGCCTTGGAAGTTATACTTTAGGGAAGAACCATTATTGGGTGTTCATGAAAATTTAGGAGAGAAATTGTGTGTTTGGGTTGTGGGATATGGGAAATCACGTTCATATTATTTATAAGATGATTTAGGGCATAAATGATTAGTTTGCCCTAAAAAATCTAAAGAGAAATGTGTATTTTAGCATCTCTGGAAATATGGGCATGCCATGCCCTAAAAGTAGAGCATACAAGGCGTGCCACACTCTTATAATGGTGCACAAACGGTGTGCCATGCCCTTATTTTTGACCCTCACTGGTTTGCTCAAAAAAATGCTCATAACTTTTCCCTCGATTGCCAGATTAAGGAAAAATTAGATGCATTAGAAAGAGAACTCCTTTATATTTCATTTGGTGGGTTTTGAGCTCAAAATTCTATATATTATAGAATTTATACGCTTTCTAATCTTACCCTTGTAGGACCAAATACCAAAATTCATTCGATAAAAAAATTTCTTAACTCAACTTTACTCTAAGTGTTTCCAATGAATATTTTTCATATCAAAAACACTTTCCATACTAGGTAAAACATCTTGGTTTTAGGTTTATACATAAAGGAATGGCAGTTCAAATTTTAGCTAAAAAATGTGGGGTGTTACATTATCTCCACCTTTGAATCATTTCTCCTCGAATGATGGGTAAGAACTTATTGAAGCTTTAGAAGTATTGAAAAAAAGGATGTAACTTCATATTATAAATTCTCACAAAACATGACATACATAGTCATCAATGGAAAAGAGCTTCATGGCATCACAAAGTAAATCATGTAAGCACAAATCATGATATAATTAGACTTGATTTTGACATAATCATTGGTATGAGTTCTATGAAACATGATACTAACAACGTACGACATAAATTTTTCATGGAATACTCCTCTTAATTAAATTTGATACATCACACGAAGAAATATTTAGCTGGACATAATAATAGAAGCATTCTCCACCTCCAATGATACATCTAATAAACCCTTAAATTTAGCGATGCTTCTCAACCATGATTACAACTTGGAATACCATACTTCACCATTTCAAATCTTATAATTACCCTGGAAAACACATAACTACGCTATCTTTATACTTACTGCAGACTTCCTCTATGTTAAATCCTAAACTAGAGTAAAAAAGTTATAGCTTAAGCTATGGGACCCTATACTTTATAGTCTTTCGAGAAGACTACTTAATCTTATCACTATAATGAAACAACCTCAAGTATAAATCAAGGACTACTAGCCATATAACATAATGGTTTGTGTATCTATCAATCAAAACATTCAAGCTTATCTTTACTACACTGACTTTATGGATCTCCAAATCAAAAACTAAATACCTCAATCATTTCCAAAAGATTTTTAGCACATATCCCCTTCCTAACTATTTCAAATAACAGAAGTTCATCCCACTCCTCACTCTTTATCTAAAACCATAGTTTGATCTGTCAAAATAAAACTTTTATAATAAAGAACAACTACTTTCTTATCTAAAATATTGTTATGGTTCCATAACCACTATTATATTAACATAAGCAGGGTAACTGAGGGATGGAGTACGAGCATCATAAATGGAAGTTATACCATTCAACTGTTACTTATATTTGTTGTACTACTATAAATGAGTCCTAAGATGTCATATTTAACCTAATACGCTTGAAGGGCTATATATAAAACAACCTATAAAAATAGAGGGCTAAAGTATGAACATAGGTTTGATAGAGACTTCAGACCATAGGGATAGACACCATTTGAATGCATAAGATATTGATAGATTATACTCTTAAACCAAAGTAGGAGGAATTCGCTAGAATAAGAATAGATTTACCATTTTTCTTTCCTAAAACTCTCCATTAAGAGAAAATTTAAGTTCTACCTTAGTTTATAATCTGTACTTAGCTCAAAGGTCAATGTCCTAGACTTGTTAACATATCCTCCCATCAATTCTATAGGTACAATATTTCACACAATGGGGGGATCACAATGCACATGAACAAAAAAATCCCCTTGATAACTGAAACTTAAATACACAAAATTCTTTCTAGGACATCCCTTTAAGGGATACTAATCTTAACTATCTCCAACCTCCAAAGTCATCATCTTATGACTAACATTTTCATGGGCATAGACATACATGCTTCAGAAAAGAAAAAATTCCATTTTTAATTCATTAAAATACCAGCATACACCTCTAATATCATATCCTTATAATTTACAAAAAAATTGTAGCTATTCCAAAAGTTCACATATTCTAATATTTCCTCCGTCAATTCAGGTCTAATGAATACCATATAACAACTATCTAGACTTCTCCATATTAATAAATTTATGAACATGATCTAGATAAACATAACACTTATAACATAAGACCGAGTATACTATATTCTTACAACTTAATGGTCCTACCTATCTTATGATTAGCCATAATTTCGACTTCAACACTAGAGATCATCCATATATAACAATTAGCCACTCAAATATTTTATAAGTCATCAACCTAAGCTCTTTCACACATTATATCAAGCCTACTAATTCACTCCAACAAATCTTTTATCATATTTTTGAGCTAACATTCTTACTACAACAATCAAATCTAAGGTTTAAACTTAGTCTCTAGTAACAACATGTATCACCAATGAAATATCTCTCATAATATACTAGCCCATCAAATAGAGAAATCAACCTAAATTTCTTATTTAAATTTACGACGGCCTATAAGAACTTTCTTCTTCTCAACATTACTACTACACCATAAATTTACTAAATATCTCCTCACCAACTAAACGAACTTATAACTGCTAGATAAATATCAAGAAACCCTCAGTGTAGTAAAATCTCCTAATAAGGATAGTTGATCTTAATCTTATTACCTTACCTATAATGGTTTACAGAATATTCACCTCCATCGCATCATATCCATATACCCATGCATGCATCCCAAGTACCTTCAAAACTCTATAAATATCACGGAGTCCATTTTTTAAGGTCTCCCCAAGTGAAAGCTAAATCAAAAATTATTAGCCAACCAATCCTTCTATTCACAACCTATGATTAATTTTACTACTGCAATATCTAGTCCTTATGAACTCCTTTCTTATCTCAATTAAAGAAACAAATATTATAACTAACCATGCTCTTTTTACTGACTGCCATAAGTTTTCTAATTGTTTTGGTATACCTTTACCAACACCGTAGGGGCATACTACCCCCAATATACACTTAAAAGGGCATAAAAATATGACTGGCCTTTTTCACTAAAAAGTTACCCTCAAAATAACTTTTAATAATATGGCTTCATATCACTAACCTCAAGATCATAGTACTACTCAAACTTCATAACACAATAATTTATACTCACTCTAGGATAAAAATACTATCCCAATATTTAGATATGTATCCTTCCCCTTAATTAGGATGTATACAATAAAGATTTTTAAAGTGATAAATTACATATCTTATCTCTGGCTGAAAAGGAAAATTCATGAATATAGAGGTATACACTAGAATAAACATAATTTGATGCATTAATGGACTCATTTCAACTCCTTGTGACATTATATAACTTTTAATGCACATTTAAAAAAGGATTACATCTTGTGCAAGATAAGCCTTTGCACTTTTATCGCCTTGATAATTAGACATAGCCAATAAAATTAGAGATAGGAAGGAATTTGGATAACATTCATATAGACAACATGATTGAATGATCTAGCATACTAAAGAATGAGAAACATTTTCTAAATAACTCATAGCCTCCACCATAATTAGGTCATACTACACAGCCATAAAAGAGACACTACTCGACAAAAATTTGTGGATGCCCATTGACCCTAAATTTTGCTCTAATACAAAGTTTGTCACAACCCAAACCTTGCCTAGATGTGATAGGCAAGCTCAAATCCTCCATTGGCTAGAGATAACCTCATTAGCCATACCTCAAGAGAACATAAATATAAACAGCAAAATTCATACAAGTCTATAAAAGATATATGAATTCAACAAAATATAAGAGTCAAAATAAGACATCCATGTCATCCCTAAAACTATCCAAAAAAACTTCTAAACCAAAAACACCAACTAAGTCGAGTCATTCCCCTGACTATGACAAAGAAAATCCAAAAAGAAATTCTAAGATGGTAATAGAAGCAATGAAATAATTGAGCCCTTCAAAAGATGAAGGCTCACCACTTTTTAATAGACCCATAAATGTATCAAACCACCTAAATTGCACATGAGCAATTGAAAAGTCCTCTGAACATACATCATGAAATCAGGGAATATCTGAGGACAGTTGTAATACCCCAGATTCTTAGGTCTAGAAATTTCTTAGTTTTGAACTCACTCCTCTCACTATGACTCATCAAATAAGTCATAAAGTCTTTTTACAGATAATTGGGATAAAGTTGCAGGGAAATAAGAAAAGGTTGCCCATGTCACTTACTTGGTGAATAATTGCACCTAAGAATTTGTATGGACACTTTATGTATAAAAAGTTCCATTACGTAGCAAAACCAGTGTAATGGTTTTTTTATCTTTGATGTGCCTATGATTGAACCTTACAAGTCGTAAGGGTTGAGCATAAGTCATAGGGTACGCCTCATAGTCAGACTAGTGTGGAAGCCTTATGCTATTGCCTAGACTATGATTCTTATTGATAAGTGGTAACATATCTTCATGAGTCCTAGGGTGACCCATTGTCACTAGTAATAAATTTTTACCTTTTAATTAAAGGAAGTTTGTAAATTTCCCTCTATCCCATACTTAGACCCTACATTAATAAAACAATAAAAAGGAGTTATTATTATCCATTAATAAATAGATTAGAAATTAGAATTTTCAAATCCCTTAAGTTAATAGCGCCTAGGTTTCAAGAGATTAGCAATTAGAGCTCCAAAGGGTTGATTTCTTTCTGTAATTCTTGATATCCTAGGCATGTATCTCTTCCCTTAAAATTCTTTTACTTAAAACATGTGATTAAATTATTGTTCATGTGAATTTGAATATAGGTTGAGGGTTTTGGAATGTGTGTTACTTAAATTTAATTCCCATGAGTTTCTATGCATTGATCATGGTTTATCAATATTTTTTGAAGTAATTAGGTACATGTCTGTGGGAATTAGAAAGGGGGTCTTGGAATTCCCTTGAGTTTATTTGATAAACTAAAATAAAGGGTCGAGGATCTCCAAAGGTTATTTAATGAAAAAGGGTCGCATCATTCCCCCAGAATGATGAAATAGTATTTGCATAATAATAAGTTGGCAACTAGCATTTAGTATGATGATACCGATGTTGTGTGCCTTAATGTAAGGCCCTTGGTTTAATAAATGGGCATGATTAAATATTTTAATTAGACTTAAAGAGAGTTGTGTAGCTAGACCAAGAATATAGAGGTCTAGAGAGGATTGATACTGGAAACTCATATTTGTCAGAATGAGGGTTGGTCTTGATGACTGTGTGCTTATGTCAAATATACATACACACATATATATATATATTTATATTTGTATCCTAGATTGATATGGGGTCGGGGAATTCTCGAGTCTTCTTTGATACCTCCAGTTCAAACAACTAATGCGCACTGGGTCCCTATCAGCGGGGGAAGCTGGTCCCATATAGCCAACGATAGAGATACACAATCCAGGCTAATGTCTTACTCTCATGCTAATCTTTTTCCCTATCCTAACATGTTATATATATATATATGTGCATGAGTAATATGTGAATGTTGATTCTACTGTGGTATTAACTCGGCATTATTTTATCTCTTTCATAAGTTACATGCTAGAACTAAATCCCCTAACCATCCCTAGATGCTCTATACCCATGCGATGCAGTAAACAGAGACACTTCTACTTTTTGGTGTAGTGAAAAAATTTCTGGGTTTTCAATAATCAACTTTGAAGTGGTGACCTTTTATTTAGGGATATAATTTTTAAGTCTTGTTTCATTCATTTCTTAGACTAATTCTATTGGCTATCATTAGGGGCATGTTCCGATTCAGATTAGTTTTGGTTTGTTTAGAGTTTTTATGGATTACTACGGATTCTGATGTTAGTTAATTATTTGAACATTCCTAATTATTGCTTATTATATCTTGTTATATGTTCAGAATTTATCAACTTCTTGCATATTGTGTTCTATTTGAGTTGGAAAATGGGGTGGTCTATATTCCTCGGTGAACTTAAGATAGCCATCATGGACACACCCTAGTTTGGGTCATGACAAGTAGTTAACAGAGCCCTAGGTTCATGGTGAATTGGGTATCTACTAAGCCATGTCATGTATAGTCTCTTTTATTGGTATGTAGCGAGCCACACTTAGGAGAGGCTATGTGGAATCAAAAAATTTCTCCCTTCCTTCCATTTTATGTTCAGGTTGTAGAGTCTAAGATGTTGTAATCTCCTCTAGTTTCTATTTATTTGAATTTTAGATCATGCCTTCCAGAAGATCTACTGCTCATGGAAACTATTTTGTCTCTCTTGATGATAATGTGGATGTAACTAAACCTACTTATGTGGTACAAACTCGGTCTAGGGTCATGCTTTATATTGCCTCCATAGAGTTCTATCAGTCTCTATTAGTAGACCAGTCCTCTTCAGGCTAATCATATTCTGACCTCGATAACCCAAGGTGATGTGCTTAATACTGATTTTGATGGTTTAATCCATTTGCTTACACATTTGGTGGCTTCTTAATTGTGCCAGCCTCAGTATGTTTCTCATGTTACTCCTTATTCTGAGGCCACAAGGGTCATCTAGCTCATAAGTTTGAGTCCTTTAATATTAACTAATTCCAAGGTTGAGGTGGATTCTTAAGGGTTCATAGTTGTGATAGAGAAAATACACATAGTGATCATGCTTCTGACTCAGAGGGTGTGGATTTTACTGCATATCAGTTAATGAATATATCAAATCAGTGGTATAAGGAGTGGGAACAGTTTAGAGTAGATAATGTTAAGCCAGCTATATGGGATGACTTCTCTGGTGCTTTTCTTGATTGCTTCATTCCTTAGTAGTTGAGAGAGGTGAAGGTTGATAATTTTGTGAATCTAAAAATAGGTCAAAGGGCTACGAAAAAGAATGCCTTGAAATTTTATCAGTTGTATCGCTATGCTCCGGAGTTGGTGTCTTTTAGAAGGTCTAGAATAAGGAAATTTTCTTTAATTTCCCCATGACTTGGTGTTGGAGTGCAAGGCCACCTTGTAGAATAATGATATGGATATCTCTAGGCTTGTGGTGTTTATGCAATAGCTTAAAGATGATAAGAAGAAATAAGCTGATATAGGGTAAAGTGAAAGTAAGATATATAGGTATTTTGAGAAGTGTGGTGGTCACCTGAATAGTCTTAGAGATGGCACTCAATGGTCTAAGAAGAAGTGTAGAAATTCTGGTTCTTACTCTACGATGAGTGCTCTATATCCTAAGTTATCCAATAATCACCACTTTTAGAGAAACAGTAGGCTTAAGCCATAAGGTGCCCAAACTTAGGCTAGTAGGGCCCAGTTAGCACCATCATATCCTCCTTGAAGATTTTTTATATAGTTACATCTTGTGTTTTTCTAAGAGAGAAGAAATAAGTATTTTAAATGTGTCCAACCTAGCCATATTCAGAGAAACTATCCTTCAGGCGATGTTGTTGCTGGAGCTAAATAGGTTTTAGTTGCTACGTCTTTAACTCCATTATAGAAGGGTGCTACTTAATGTACCGTAACTGACTAGAATCATTTGTATGCTCTTTTCATTGGTTAAGAATCTGAGGCTTCTCTTGATGTTATCATTGGCATGCTACAACTCTTCTCTCATGATGTGTATTGCTTACTTGATCTAGGTTCTACTCTTTTTTAAGTGACCCATAATGTGGCTATTTATTTTGGTTTCGGTCTTGAGTATATTTTTTATCCTTTTCTGTGTCTACCCCAATGGGTGATTCTATTATGGCTAGAAACATCTATAAGTGATTATTGGTATCTATCTATGGTATCGAGATGTTGGTGGGTCTAATAGAGGTTGATATATTAGACTTTGATGTTATTTTAGGATGGATTGGCTCCGTTCGATTCAATGTGTCTCTTAATTGACGTACCCAAAGGGTCAGTTACCAATTCCTAAATGAACCAATGATTAAGTAGGAAGGCAGTTTTTTAGCATCTAAGGAAAGATTCATTTATTATCTTAGAGTTCAAAAAATAATTACCAAGGTGTTCCTATATCACCAAGTTTGGGCTAAGGATTTAAATTTTGAGGGCCCTTAGTTTTAATCTATCCCTATAGTCAACGATTTTCTCAAAGTGTTTCCTGACGATCTTCTTAGTATTTCTCCTAATAGGGAAATAGACTTTGGGATTGACCTTCTATAGGATAGCCATCCTATCTCTATCCCTTCCTATAGAATGGCTCCAGTTGTGTTGAAAGAACTTAAGGAGTAGTTGAAAGAGTTTCTTGACAATAGTTTTATTCTCCCTAGTGTTTCTCCATGGGATTCTCACATTCTATTCATGCATAATAAAGATAGGTCTCTTTGAAAGTGTATAGACTATCGATGGTTGAATAAGTTTATGGTGAAGAATAAGCGTCCTCTTTCTAGGATTGATGAACTATTCAACCAGCTTCAGGGTGCTATATATTTTTCTAAGATTAATTTTCTATCGCATTATCATTAATTGATGATTAGGGATGTCGATATCCGTAAAACTACTTTCCATACCTGCTAGGCCATTATGACTTCTTAGTCATGTGCTTTGGATTGACTAATGTCCCAATGAGATTTATGGATCTTATTAATCAAGTATTCCATCATTTTTTGGCCTTATTCATCATTATGTTTATTGATGACGTCATTGTATATTCTAAAAGTGAGGAGGATTATTCCAATCACCTCCGATCAATATTACAAACTCTTAAGGAGCAACATTTGTATGCTATATTTTCAAAGTGTGAGTTCTGGTTTAAGGTTGTGACCTTTCTTTGCCATGTTATTTCTTGTTAGGTGATCTTGGTGGATCCATAAAAGGTTGCGGCAGTTAAGAAGTGGCCTAGACCCATGACTCGAACAAATATTTAGAGCTTGTTTGTCTTTGCCAATCATTATAGGAGCTTTGTGGAGATTTTATCTTCTATTATTGCTCTATTGTCTAAGTTGACTCCGAAGGAGATAAAGTTTGTGTTGTTTAATGCTTCTGAGGGTAGCTTCGAGAAGTCAAAGGATAAGTTGAGGGTAGCTTCATGTGGGACTAGGTTGTGTGTTGATGCATTATAGCAAGCTAGTTACGTATGCCTTTAGGCAGTTGAACGCGTATGAGAAAATTTATCAAACTCATGACTTGGAATTTTTAGCTATGGTTTTTTCTTTAAAAATTTGCCGTCATTACTTGTATGGAGATCACATTAATATACATTCTAATCATAAGAACTTATTGTATGCGTTCACCCAGAAGGAATTGAACCTCCTACAATGGAGATAGCTTGAGTTTCTCAAATACTACGACATAAGTCTTCATTACCATTAAGGTAAAGCTAACATCATTGCTGATACTCTTAGCAAGTTGTCTAGGGGTAGTTTGTCACATATAGATGAGAAGAAGTAAGGTTTGGTAAAGGACATTCACCAGCTGGCTAATCTGGGAGTTAGTCGTATGGATTTTGAGGATAGTGAAGTTATTGTTCAGGAGGTGAAGAAGTATTCTATTGGTACTAAGAGAATGAGAGGCACATTTTGGATCCTATTTCCATATTGATCAAAGATAATATGGGTCAGCAGTAGGTGATGGATTTTGAGATTAGTGGTCATGGTATCTTTAGGTACTAAGGTTAATTGTGTGTTCTTGATGTTTATTGGATGTGAGAGAGGATCTTGGCCAATGTGCATAAGTTGAGGTTCATGGTTCATCTTTGTTCAACAAAGACATAATGTTATTTGAAAGAGATCTATTGGTGGAATAATATAAAGAAAGATGCGGGCAATTTTTTCTCCAACTGTATAGTTTATCAGCAAGTGAACGTGGAGCACTTAAGGCCTGGTGGTTTGTGTTAAGAGATTGAGTTACCTATGTGGAGGTAGGAAGTAATTAATATGGGCTTTGTTACTAATCTTCTACGGTCTCACCATCAATTTGGGTCACCGTTGATAGGATGACCAAATCTGCTCATCTCTTGCCAGTAAAGACTAATTTTTAATCAGAGGATTATGTTAAGCTTTTCATTCAGGAGATCTTCAAGTTTTAGTGTGCACCTATTTCTATTATATATGATCGAGGTGTGCAGTTCTTAACTCTATTTTGGCGGTATTTTCAGAGAGGTTTGGGAATAAGTTGAACCTTAGCACCGCTTTTCGCCCTTAGACGGATAGACAAGTAGAGTGGACTATTAAGAAATTTAAAGATATGCCAAGGGTCTTTGTGATCGACTTTGGTGGTACTTGGGTTGATCATTGCCTCTCATAGAGATTGCACATAATAACACCTATCACTCGAGTATTCAAATGGATCAATTCAAGGCTTTGTATGGTAGGAGGTGTAGGTCTCCTATTGGGTGGTTCAATTGTGGTGAGACTAGGTTGTTTGGCCCCGACTTGTTTCACCAAGCCATATAAAAGCTGAAAGTGATTTGGGATAGACTCAAGACTGCTTAGAGTCGCTAAAAGTTCTATGACGATGTGAGGCAATTGAAGTTGGAATTTGATGTTGGTGATTAGGTGTTCTTAAAGGTGTTTTCCGTAAAAGGGATGATGAAGTTTGGAAATAAGGTAGATACTCAGTCATCCTTATCTTGTCCTGTACTTGATTTAGTGAGCAGTAGGCAATGCGTCTTATAAGTTGGAGTTGCCTTCAAGTTTGTGGTCTATCCATCCGGTGTTCCATCTTTCAATGTTGAAGAAGTGTGTGGGTGATCCTTCCTTTGTTGTTCCTTTGGAGAGTGTTGGTGTTTTGGATTCCTTGTCTTATATGGAAGTTTCAATGAAGATTTTGGATAATCAAGTCCGCCATTTGAGGACTAAGGACATGGCTTTGGTAAATGTCCTTTGGAGGAACCATAAGTTCGAAGAAGCTACTTGGGAAGCTGAAGAGGACATGAAATGTAAGTATCCATTTTTGTTATCTTCCTTGGATAATCATGTTTAAGGTATGTGATTTTGTTCCCATATTTGTTTTTAGATATTGTTAATGGAAAGTGATGCTGCATTTCGATGTTAAATTGTGCTAATGGATGCCTTAAATCATCACTCGGGGACGAATGATCCTGGCGGGAAGGAATTTAACACCCTATTGTCTTGGTTTGGAATTTTTTTATTTTAAGCTCACTGCTCTGACTATGACTCACCAAAGAAGTCGTAAGTTCTCCTTACAACTAGTTGGGATCGAATCATATGGATACTAGTAAGGGTTGCCCATGTCCCTTCCTTGGTGATGACTTACACCTAATGAGTCGCATGGACTCTTTAAAGTTGTAGGGTCCTTTCCACAGACAAACCAGTTTAATGGTTCCTTATTTTTGATGTGTCTACGACAGAATCTCATGAGTTGTAAGGTCTGAGAACGAGTCGTAGGGTACAACTCATAGTCAAACTAGTGCAGTTACCTTATGCTACTGTACAGAATACAACTCGTGGTAATGAGTTGTAATGTGTCCTTATGAGTCGTAAGGTGACCTGTTGTCACTGGCAACAAATTTACAACTTTTAATTAAGGGAACTTTTGACATTTCCCTCTTTCTCACACTTAGACCCCACGTCTATAAAACAACAAAAAGGGGTTATTCCTATCATTTACCAATCAAATACAACTCTTAAACACTTTCAAATCCCTAAGTTAAAAACACTGAGCGTTTTAAAGAGATTAACAAGTAGAGCTTCCATGGGTTAATTTCTCTCTGTAATTCCTTAAATCTAAGGCATGTATCTCTTACCTTTAACTTATTTTTCTTAAAACATGTGTTAAAATTGTTGTTCATGTGAATTTGAATATGGGTTGAGTGTTTTGAAATGAATATTACTTTAATTCTATTCCTATGAGTTTTTATGCATTATTCATGTTTTATCAATTATTTTTTATATAATTTGGTGCATGCTTCTGGGAATTGGAAATGGGGTCTATGCATTCCCCTAGTAGATTTGATAAACTAAAATAAGAAAGTGAGGCATTCCCCAAGGTGCTTTAATGAATAAAAGGGGACATGGCATTCTCCGCGGGATGATTAAATTGTATTGGCAAAATAATAAGCTTTCAAGTGGGAATTTGTATGAATATACCAATGCTGGATGACATGCTAATGTTCACCCTACTAACCATCTTCAAATGATGTATCCCCATGCGGTGAAGGAACTGGATACACTTTTAGTTTTCCTGTGCAATGACAGAATGTTTGGGTTGTACGTAGTAATCTTTAAAGTGGCGAGTTTCCATTTTCCGGAAGGGCTATCATTTTGAAGTCATGCTTCATTTATGTTTTAGACTACTTCTATTAGATTCTTTTGTCTATCGTTGAGAGCATGTCCAACCTTAGATTTTTTTATGTTTGTTTAGAGGATTTATGGATTACTAAGATTGGGATTTCAGTGATTCTTAGAACTTTCTTGATTATTAATTATTCTAGATTGTTATATGCTTGGATTTTATATGTTGCCAACATGTTATGTTCTGTTTGACTAGGTAAAGGGAGTTGTCTCCCATACTTGGATAACTTGAGATACCCATCATGGCCAAGTCGTAATTAGGGTTGTGACAATAATTAGTGGTGAGAGCAATGGCATGTCACTTGAGGGAAAGGGATAATAAAGTGCATTTATCAAAAACCATTCAAAACCACATGCACAACAATTATATATGTGTATATAGGATGTCGGGATAGGGACAACGGTCCATTAAATGATAGTTTAAAATATTAACCTAAACTATGTAACTCTCTCTGTCCTAAAGGCACACACGGGCTATATAGATTCGACTCCCCCACCTGAAGGGCCCCAGTCCATGTTAGCTCCGAGTATCAAGGAAAGGATAAAGACACCAAGGCTATAGCCATATAAAATATAATATGTATCCTGACACATGGTGATATAAACCTCCCAACATCAGCAAACCTTATTCCTAATATTGTTCCCCCCAATACTACACCTTTATGGTATGCCACACAACTACGTTTAAGACCAAATTCGAAAAATTCTCACATAAACGAACCTTAACCCATGAGTCATTTATCAAGGTATTTACAAATATGGTATCATCATACCCATATGCTTGCAAGCTAATTCAATTATGTCAAACAAGTTTATTAACCATTAGACTCCTAAGTTCCTTTTAAAATACAAAACCATAATATCAAGTGTATTAGAAAACAATATTTGTCAATTCATCCTTTAATGCAATGCAATGGGTTCAAAAGACAAGTTAAATTATGCAGATATCTACATTTAAAATAATGTTTGCAATGAGGGTTGAGGCTAATGCTATAATCAAGCCAAAATTTGATCAATTTGTGGAAATTCATGTCTCTCATTTCAATCATAATCACAATGCACTAATTTAGTCACAAAACCATAAACTTAAAGCATGAATAAGACATTTAAAACATGGTAAAATCAATTCAAGTAATAACATCAAATATTCTTCAACCCAATTTGAACCCCATAAATTCAAATCATATGAATATTCAATAAATTGATGCCACCATGTAAAATTCAAGTTAATGAAAAAGAAACATGACTTTTTGATGGAAGAAATTTGGGAAAAATCTTGAAACCTAACTTTGAATCTTGAACCTTAGTTTGTAATTGATATGATCACTTGGATTAATTTCCCATACCCTTGATGACAAAATTTATGGGAAAACATTGAGAAGAAACTAGGACTTGAATCCTTGGAAGTAAAACTCTCGGGAGGAATCATTATTTGGTGTTTTTTAGAATTTGAGAGGAGATGAATTGTGTATTTGGATTATGGAATAATGGAAATCATGTTAGAATTGGTTATACGATGATTTAGGATGTAAATGACTAGTTTTCCTTACAAAACAAACAAAACTATATGTTTTAGAGTCTCTAGAAACATGGGTGTTCCACACAATTAATGCAGAGCATGCAGGGTGTGCAATGCTCTTATTGCGGATTACTGATGGCATGCCCTACCCTTATCGTGGACCCTTACTAGTTTGCTCACAAAAATTCTCATAACTTTTCACTCGAGTATCAGATTATGGAGAAATTTGATACGTTATAAAGAGGACTCAATTATCATTCCTTTGGTGGATCTTGATCTCCAAAATTCCATATATTATAGAATTTATATACGTTCAATATTGATCTTGTATGATAGAATACAAAAATTCCTGTCGATAAAAAAAGTTCTTAACTAAACTTTGATCCAAGAGTTTCCTATGAGCATTCTTCATATCTAAAGTACTTTACAATCTAGGTAAATGATCATGACCCTTGTATTTACATAGAAATAAATTTCTATGGGCTCATACATATAGGAATGATAGTTTGAATTGTAGCCCAAAAATGGGGTGTTACATTATGTCTCAATTAGTCGCCTTCTCTCACTGACACTTGTAAACATGATTATTGGTTAGATTTAGGAACCCAAATAAGCTTGGGTCCACTGACATTGAAAAATGGATGAATTGGGTTTCTTCTTGACCATGCTAGTAGAGTACTTAATTAAGGGACCTTGTGTCTTGAATTTTCTGATGTGTTCAGCGTAAGTCAAGTTTCTCCTTCAAGGATTGATGGAAGATTGATAAATTACCCTGTAGTGGTACTTTTTACAAGAATGAGAGCACAAATAACTATCAAGTATAAAAATATGCATGTTTTAAGGGTCATAATAATTCTTGTTCCTTTGTAAACCAAGGCCTCACAAGAGTTAGATTTTAGATTATTTATCTTACAAAGAGTTTTTGAAAAAGTAGTCCATTGGATAGACTTGTTAAGTTTCTTGTTTGTTTCAACCAACCTTTTTTTCAAGAAGCTAGTTATGATCAAGTAAAGTTATAAGTTCTAAATTGATCTTATTAAGTTTAGCTTCCAAATTGATCTGAAGGTTACTAGAATACACCTTTACTTTTGATCACTATTTAGAGAGATTTGGCATCTAAATGATTAAAGCATCATTTTCACCTTTAACATTCTTTAAAACCATTTCCAAATTATTAATTCTTGATGAAAAGAGTTTTCTTAAACTTCAAACTTATTTAATATAGTGATTGATTAATATTTTTCATTGGCAAGTCCATGGAATCCATCAAAAGCACATTAGTAAAGGATCATAGTTCCTTATTGGAATAATTCTATAAATTCTGTTGAACATCTACAAGACTCACATTATCATATTGGTCACAATCAAATTTGGCCATAAAAAAAAATAGTGAGTCAAATCATGCAGTTTAATCTTCAACCAATATGGAAGCATCTTGCCTATCATTCCATTATGTAGATTCACTTGAAGTACCTCTTCACGCCGTTAATGCTTGCTTTACTATCTTACCAGCAATCTCTCTTATTCTACAAGTGCTAGTTATCTGGTGCCTTCTTTGGGTCTTCTAAGGATCATTATTCCTTTTCAACATCACCTAAAATCTATGAGTGATATATGCTAAGACAGTGTGATCATCACTGTTGAAGTTACACTTTGAAGCCTTGAGAAACATCCCATTCTCCTTTTTTGGATCCCATCTTTTAAAATATTGTTGGTTCTTAATCACATAATTCTCTATATTTCCAGTAAGGTCATCCATTGTGATTTTTTACAAGACTTTTGCCTCTGAAATAGAATTTACCTCCCTTTACCAAGACGAAGGCAAGATTCTTAATACGTTTTTAACAAGTTTGTACTTATGAATGTTTTCTCCTAAACGCTTGAGTTCATTCACAATGGATTGATACAGGTGTGCATATCGTGAATGGATTATTATTTGATCAACTTAAATAGCTTGTTTTGGTATGGTAAGCATGTCAATATTTGATTGCTTAACTTAATTCATTCCCTCTTAAGCTTTTTAAGCGCTACACATGTCAATATTTGATTGCTTAACTTGATTCATTCCCTCTTGAGCTTTTTAAGAGCTACACATATCTCATTTGCATATTCACAAGTAGATACCCAGTTACACTCATCTCGTCCTATTCCATAAACAAGAACTTTTTTACCCTTTCATTTTTTCTCAATCTTCTTCCTATCACCCTCATTGTGATATTTCCTGCTCTTGTGAGTAGATCAAGAAGTTTTACCTTCTTTAATTACCTTTATTGGCACACAAGGTCTGTCACAAATAATGTCCCATAGTTCTTAATATTTGGCCATGATAAATCCATGCATCCTTTTCCACTGCCATAGTATTAACCATTAAGCCTTGGCGGTCTAGTTGTTGACTCCCCTTTCTCATGACATGATGAAGATGCTATCAAAAATAATATATGTCCTAGGTGTTCACCTTAGAGGATAAATTTCGATAATACCAAATGATAATTTATGTGAGTCCACAACATCAACAAGAACCTGATATGATACCTAGTCCTTGTATAAGGAAAATGAAGAACAACGGGAATACCATAAAAATAGCAAAAACGTAAATAACTAAGGATTTTTATGTGGGAACCTTCTTGTTAAAGGGAGTAAAACATATCCAACAATAGTCGTATTTAACAAAAAACTTCATTAATAATCAAAAAACAAAATAATTACAACCTTATGCAATCTAGGAATTAAAGTCTTAATTCCCGACCCTCTAGAAGTAACTCAATTACAATATCTCTTCATACCTTGAAAAACCTGTCTAGCTAAATGTATTTGGGGATTTAACCTCTTAATCCCTAACCAATTTGTAGTATCTCTGCATCAACACCTCTTCATAATAAGTCTAATGTGAGGACCCTAATAATAGCTTACTCTAATGAGTCATCAGATCAAAGAGATAGAAAATAACTACCCACGCAATACCTTAGGATGAGGAGTTGGTTTACATTTTTAAGTACAAGATACAAAGATTTAATAAACCTCGAAAGTAATATATTTTTCACTATACGTATGGTATTTTCAAGGTTGTTAGAGCTTTGTCTTCAAAGGTAAGAATCAACACTTTTTGCATAAAAACACTCTTTAGAATGTGCAAAAACTGTGTTTCTCTCTTTGTAATGAAGTATACATATCAAGATGAGTAATGGAGAGAAATGATTTTATTAGATGACAAAAGGGACAACTACAGTGAACCATTGTGACTATAGGTATGTCAACATAGAGCCAGCTAGCACAAACAAACAAATATAGTTATCTGTACTATTATGTCACAACCTGAACAATGACCTAGCCACGAGGGGTATCTCAAGTCAATTGAGGACCAAAGACCACCCGTTTTTCCTAGACAAACAAAACACAACACCCCTAGCAATGGCTTAATTCCAAATGTATAACAAGATAGCATAAAATAAGCATAAAGAGATTAGAGTATGTCTATGATCCATAATAGTTAACCAACAAAAACAACCAAAACCTCATTAGTCCATAGTAGACCACAAAACATTCTACCAATATAGAAAATAAATCTAGGTAGAGACATTCCCTCGACCTTGACAGTGACAATTACAATGTTAATAATAATGTGAACTCTAAATTCTATTATATGAAAAGGAAATTTATGAATCACTTCATTGCAAATGACCGTTGAACTGGGCTGATCCACCTAACTTTATGTAGGAAAAGTAGACTTTTCTTCGGACCCTGCATTACATAGGGATATAGAGTTTAGAGATTTTTGTGGGTTGAGCACTAGCATATAACTCAAAGATAAATAATAATATAATTCTATCATCATGAAACCAAGTCAAACCGATGCATATGTACACATTCACACATATCCACAAGTATATACATTTGTTGAATTACTGGGAGAAGGAACTAGGCTTAGCGTGAATTTTAAGAACCTTAACATAGATTGTGTAGCTTAATCATCCTAATACCACCCATAAGCTATTTGGGACAAGTTGTAACCCCCTGGTCGGGCCCCAAAGCATGTTAGCTGCATGAATTGGGGATATCACAGAAAGCCGACGATTCCTTTGTACCCTTCGACAACCATAATATGTTTATATGTAGAGTGAAACAAGACTATAGTTTTTTAAACCAGCCCTCATATTAGCAAATATGAGTTTTTGGTGTCCTTCATTCAAACTCACACCTTCATAGCAAGATATCCATCCTTCAGCCTCACATGTTTTGGTGTCAATCCTTTGGACTAACACATTCAAAATCTTACCATTATTAAGTGGCATCATCCTACTGACTATAGCTTACAAGCAATGTCAATAGCTTACACTTTGGGGATTCCTTCATACCCCGCAAACTCCATTAATAAAATAAATTGGGGGATTCATTCGTACCCCGCAAGGTTTTAAACATCATTATTGTTATTATTTCATTACTTATTTATGCCACTATTTAGTTTCAAAGAGAATGATCCCAACCAAATTATAATTTACATCAAAAAATCCATTATACAAGTGGGTTGAGGTTATTATCAATTTCCATATAAAAACCATTTATTTAGGGATTCCATTGTGCCCCTAATTCCCAAGTTTACAAATTTGGGAAGTCTGTAGTACCCCTATTAAATCTACAATTCCCACGGACTGCTATGAGTGTACAGACCATAATTTAATGTATAATGGATCAATAGTAGTCCTTAGAAAACATTCAAATAGTTATATCTAAAACCCTCAACCCAAATTTCAAAACCCAACATCCAAACCATAAATAATAAACCAATTTTCATGCCATTATGAAAATACAAGTATAGTTAAATAGGTACATTCCCTAATTACCAAGAAATTAGATGAAGGTAGCACACTTAGAACCCTAGAGAACCACTTTCCTTAAAACCCAAGCCTTTACTTAAATGGGGAATTTTAGAGAGAATTGGAGAGTGTTTATATGTAGAGTATTGGAAATAACCCTACTTAGATGTTTTATGGAAATGGATCTAAGTGGAAAAAGGAGGATATAAACAAGATGCCCCTAATTAAAATACTAAAACATACCGCCCCATTGCTTCGAGTGACCTCACAACTCGTAGGGTCACCCTATAAGTCGTTTAATCCAGTCGTAGTCTGGACAGTGGCCAAGGCTACCCCACTCTAGTCTAGTTATGGGTCGCACCTTACAACTCTTATCATGTCCTTATGAATCATACCCTCTTCCTATACCCAATGTAGGAATTTTTATTGCATACACTAGACACCCTCAGATTTGCATCTTATGACTCATATGGAGTCGTTCCGACTCATTATCCCAAGACATCAAAAAAATAGTAACTCAGGCAAAACTTATAAGCCTCCTTACAGCTAGGGTTCTATGACCCATATAGTCACCCTACGACTCCAATGGTGAGTCTTATTAAGATTAGAAAGGATAAAATTTTAGAAATTTTCAAAGACCAAAATTTGGGGTGTTACATTCTCCCCCACCCCCTTAGAATCATTCTCCCTCGAATGATGGGTAAAGGTATCCATTAGCATGATTTAACAAAGATTACACCCACACTCGCCTTTAACAAAGATAGA